>NW_027227611.1:300000-518646 GCF_037783145.1 Equus przewalskii | reverse complement strand
AAGTGATGTTCCCTGTTGGCTGTAAGAGCACTGTGCAGAGTGAGTGGTTTCTTAGCTTCCCCAAGACTTGGAAGCAAGATGCTCTGGGGACCAACTCGCCCTTTGGAAAGAAGCCTGCACGTTGTGACTTTCAGCTGTAGGGCATTGTAGAACAACAGAGCAGAAGTTCTGCTTCAGCCAGATCAGGCCTGCAAAGAAACTGCGTTTCACAGGCCTTTGTAAGAGATGTTCCCGGTAGGCTGTAAGAGCACTGTGCAGAGCGAGTTGTTTCTTAGCTTCCCAAAGAGCTGGAAGCAAGATGCTCTGGGGCCCAACTCGCCCTTTGGAAAGAAGCCTGCACGTTGTGCCTTTCTGCTCTAGGGCAATGTAGCACACCCAGAGCAGAAGTTCTGCTTCAGCCAGATCAGGCCTGCAAAGAAACTGCGTTTCACAGGCCTTTGTAAGAGATGTTCCTGGTAGGCTGTAAGAGCGCTGTGCAGAGCGAGTTGTTTCTTAGCTTCCCAAAGAGCTGGAAGCAAGATGCTCTGCGGCCCAACTCGCCATTTGGAAAGAAGCCTGCACGTTGTGCCTCTCAGCTCTAGGGCAATGTAGCACACCCAGAGCAGAAGTTCTGCCTCAGCCATATCAGGCCTGCAAAGAAACTGCGTTTCACAGGCCTTTGAAAGAGATGTTCCTGGTAGGCTGTAAGAGCTCGGTGTGGAGCGAGTTGTTTCTTAGCTTCCCAAAGAGCTGGAAGCAAGATGCTCTTGGGCCCTACTCGCCCTTTGGAAAGAAGCCTGCACGTTGTGCCTTTCAGCTTTAGGGCAATGTAGCACACCCAGAGCAGTAGTTCTGCTGCAGCCAGATGAGGCCGGCAAAGAAACTGCGTTTCACAGGCCTTTGTAAGAGATGTTCCCGGTAGGCTGTGAGAGCACTGTGCAGACCGAGTTGTATCTTAGCTTCCCAAAGAGCTGGAAGCAAGATGCTCTGGGGCCCAAATCGCCCTTTGGAAAGAAGCCTGCACATTGTGCCTTTCAGCTCTAGGGCAACGTAGCACACCCAGAGCAGAAGTTCTGCTTCAGCCAGATCAGGCCTGCAGAGAAACTGCGTTTCACAGGCCTTTGTAAGAGATGTTCCCGGTAGGCTGTAAGAGCACTGTGCAGAGCGAGTTGTTTATTAGCTTCCCAAAGAGCTGGAAGCAAGATGCTCTGTGACCCAACTCGCCCTTTGGAAAGAAGTCTGCACGTTGTGCCTTTCAGCTTTAGGGCAATGTAGCACACCCAGAGCAGTAGTTCTGCTGCAGCCAGATGAGGCCTGCAAAGAACTGCGTTTCACAGGCCGTTGTAAGAGATGTTCCCGGTAGGCTGTGAGAGCACTGTGCAGAGCGAGTTGTTTCTTAGCTTCCCAAAGAGCTGGAAGCAAGATGCTCTGGGTCCCAACTCTCTCTTTGGAAAGAAGCCTGCACGTTGTGCCTTTCTGCTCTAGGGCAATGTAGCACACCCAGCGCAGAAGTTCTGCTTCATCCAGATCAGGCCTGCAAAGAAACTGCGTTTCACAGGCCTTTGTAAGAGATGTTCCCGGTAGGTTGTAAGAGCACTTTGCAGAGCGAGTTGTTTCTTAGCTTCCCAAAGAGCTGGAAGCAAGATGCTCTGGGGCCCAACTCGCCCTTTGGAAAGAAGCCTGCACGTTGTGCCTTTCTGCTCTAGGGCAATGTAGCACACCCAGAGCAGAAGTTCTGCCTCAGCCATATCAGGCCTGCAAAGAAACTGCGTTCCACAGGCCTTTGAAAGAGATGTTCCTGGTAGGCTGTAAGAGCTTGGTGCGGAGCGAGTTGTTTCTTAGCTTCCCAAAGAGCTGGAAGCAAGATGCTCTTGGGCCCTACTCGCCCTTTGGAAAGAAGCCTGCACGTTGTGCCTTTCAGCTTTAGGGCAATGTAGCACACCCAGAGCAGTAGTTCTGCTGCAGCCAGATGAGGCCTGCAAAGAAACTGCGTTTCACAGGCCTTTGTTAGAGATGTTCCCGGTAGGCTGTGAGAGCACTGTGCAGACCGAGTTGTTTCTTAGCTTCCCAAAGAGCTGGAAGCAAGATGCTCTGGGGCCCAAATCGCCCTTTGGAAAGAAGCCTGCACATTGTGCCTTTCAGCTCTAGGGCAATGTAGCACACCCAGAGCAGAAGTTCTGCTTCAGCCAGATGAGGCCTGCAGAGAAACTGCGTTTCACAGGCCTTTGTAAGAGATGTTCCCGGTAGGCTGTAAGAGCACTGTGCAGAGCGAGTTGTTTCTTAGCTTCCCAAAGAGCTGGAAGCAAGATGCTCTGGGTCCAACTCGCCCTTTGGAAAGAAGCCTGCACGTTGTGCCTTTCAGCTCTAGGGCAATGTAGCACACCCAGAGCAGACGTTCTACTTCAGCCAGATCAGTCCTGCAGCGAAACTGCGTTTCACAGGCCTATGTAATTGATGTTCCCGGTAGGCTGTAAGAGCACTTTGCAGAGCGAGTTCTTTCTTAGCTTCCCAAAGAGCTGGAAGCAAGATGCTCTGGGTCCAACTCGCCCTTTGGAAAGAAGCCTGCACGTTGTGCCTTTCTGCTCTAGGGCAATGTAGCACACCCAGAGCAGAAGTTCTGCTTCAGCCAGATCAGGCCTGCAGAGAAACTGCGTTTCACAGGCCTTTGTAAGAGATGTTCCCGGTAGGCTGTAAGAGCGCTGTGCAGAGCGAGTTGTTTCTTAGCTTCCCAAAGAGCTGGAAGCAAGATGCTGTGGGGCCCAACTCGCCCTTTGGAAAGAAGCCTGCACGTTGTGCCTCTCAGCTCTAGGGCAATGTAGCACACCCAGAGCAGAAGTTCTGCTTCAGCCATATCAGGCCTGCAAAGAAACTGCGTTTCACAGGCCTTTGAAAGAGATGTTCCTGGTAGGCTGTAAGAGCTCGGTGCGGAGCGAGTTGTTTCTTAGCTTCCCAAAGAGCTGGAAGCAAGATGCTCTTGGGCCCAACTCGCCCTTTGGAAAGAAGCCTGCACGTTGTGCCTTTCAGCTTTAGGGCATGCAGCACACCCAGAGCAGTAGTTCTGCTGCAGCCAGATGAGGCCTGCAGAGAAACTGGGTTTCACAGGCCTTTGTAAGAGATGTTCCCGGTAGGCTGTGAGAGCATTGTGCAGACCGAGTTGTTTCTTAGCTTCCCAAAGAGCTGGAAGCAAGATGCTCTGGGGCCCAAATCGCCCTTTGGAAAGAAGCCTGCACGTTGTGCCTTCCAGCTCTAGGGCAATGTAGCACACCCAGAGCAGAAGTTCTGCTTCAGCCAGATGAGGCCTGCAGAGAAACTGCGTTTCACAGGCCTTTCTAAGAGATGTTCCCGGTAGGCTGTAAGAGCACTGTGCAGAGCGAGTTGTTTCTTAGCTTCCCAAAGAGCTGGAAGCAAGATGCTCTGGGGCCCAACTCGCCCTTTGGAAAGAAGCCTGCACGTTGTGCCTTTCAGCTTTAGGGCAATGTAGCACACCCAGAGCAGTAGTTCTGCTGCAGCCAGATCAGGCCTGCAAAGAAACTGCGTTTCACAGGCCTTTGGAAGAGATGTTCCCACTAGGCTGTTAGAGCACTGTGCAGAGCGAGTTGTTTCTTAGCTTCCCAAAGAGCTGGAAGCAAGATGCTCTGGGGCCCAACTCTCCCTTTGGAAAGAAGACTGCACGTTGTGCCGTTCAGCTCTAGGGCAATGTAGCCCACCCAGAGTAGAAGTTCTGCTTCAGCCAGATGAGGCCTGCAAAGAAACTGGGTTTCACAGGCCTCTGTAAGAGATGTTCCCGGTAGGCTGTAAGAGCACTGTGCACAGCGAGTTGTTTCTTAACTTCCCAAAGAGCTGGAAGCAAGATGCTCAGGGGCCCAACTCGCCCTTTGGAAAGAAGCCTGCACGTTGTGCCTTTCAGCTCTAGGGCAATGTAGCACACCCAGAGCAGAAGTTCTGCTTCAGCCAGATCAGGCCTGCAAAGAAACTGGGTTTCACAGGCCTTTGTAAGAGATGTTCCCGGTAGGCTGTAAGAGCACTGTGCAGAGCGAGTTGTTTCTTAGCTTCCCAAAGAGCTGGAAGCAAGATTCTCTTGGGCCCAACTCGCCGTTTGGAAATAAGCCTGCACGTTGTGCCTTTCAGCTCTAGGGCAATGCAGAACACCAGAGCAGAAGTTCTGCTTCAGCCAGATCAGGCCTGCAAAGAAACTGGGTTTCACAGGCCCTTGTAAGAGATGTTCCCAGTAGGCTGTAAGAGCACTGTGCAGAGCGAGTTGTTTCTTAGCTTCCCAAAGAGCTTGCAGCAAGATGCTCTGGGTCCAACTCGCCCTTTGGAAAATAGACTGCACGTTGTGCCTTTCTGCTCTAGGGCAATGTAGCACACCCAGAACAGAAGTTCTGCTTCAGCCAGATCAGGCCTGCAGAGAAACTGCGTTTCACAGGCCTTTCTAAGAGATGTTCCCGGTAGGTTGTAAGAGCACTTTGCAGAGCGAGTTGTTTCTTAGCTTCCCAAAGAGCTGGAAGCAAGATGCTCTGGGGCCCAACTCGCCCTTTGGAAAGAAGCCTGCACGTTGTGCCTTTCTGCTCTAGGGCAATGTAGCACACCCAGAGCAGAAGTTCTGCCTCAGCCATATCAGGCCTGCAAAGAAACTGCGTTCCACAGGCCTTTGAAAGAGATGTTCCTGGTAGGCTGTAAGAGCTTGGTGCGGAGCAGGTTGTTTCTTAGCTTCCCAAAGAGCTGGAAGCAAGATGCTCTTGGGCCCTACTCGCCCTTTGGAAAGAAGCCTGCACGTTGTGCCTTTCAGCTTTAGGGCAATGTAGCACACCCAGAGCAGTAGTTCTGCTGCAGCCAGATGAGGCCTGCAAAGAAACTGCGTTTCACAGGCCTTTGTTAGAGATGTTCCCGGTAGGCTGTGAGAGCACTGTGCAGACCGAGTTGTTTCTTAGCTTCCCAAAGAGCTGGAAGCAAGATGCTCTGGGGCCCAAATCGCCCTTTGGAAAGAAGCCTGCACATTGTGCCTTTCAGCTCTAGGGCAATGTAGCACACCCAGAGCAGAAGTTCTGCTTCAGCCAGATGAGGCCTGCAGAGAAACTGCGTTTCACAGGCCTTTGTAAGAGATGTTCCCGGTAGGCTGTAAGAGCACTGTGCAGAGCGAGTTGTTTCTTAGCTTCCCAAAGAGCTGGAAGCAAGATGCTCTGGGTCCAACTCGCCCTTTGGAAAGAAGCCTGCACGTTGTGCCTTTCAGCTCTAGGGCAATGTAGCACACCCAGAGCAGACGTTCTACTTCAGCCAGATCAGTCCTGCAGCGAAACTGCGTTTCACAGGCCTATGTAATTGATGTTCCCGGTAGGCTGTAAGAGCACTTTGCAGAGCGAGTTCTTTCTTAGCTTCCCAAAGAGCTGGAAGCAAGATGCTCTGGGTCCAACTCGCCCTTTGGAAAGAAGCCTGCACGTTGTGCCTTTCTGCTCTAGGGCAATGTAGCACACCCAGAGCAGAAGTTCTGCTTCAGCCAGATCAGGCCTGCAGAGAAACTGCGTTTCACAGGCCTTTGTAAGAGATGTTCCCGGTAGGCTGTAAGAGCGCTGTGCAGAGCGAGTTGTTTCTTAGCTTCCCAAAGAGCTGGAAGCAAGATGCTGTGGGGCCCAACTCGCCCTTTGGAAAGAAGCCTGCACGTTGTGCCTCTCAGCTCTAGGGCAATGTAGCACACCCAGAGCAGAAGTTCTGCTTCAGCCATATCAGGCCTGCAAAGAAACTGCGTTTCACAGGCCTTTGAAAGAGATGTTCCTGGTAGGCTGTAAGAGCTCGGTGCGGAGCGAGTTGTTTCTTAGCTTCCCAAAGAGCTGGAAGCAAGATGCTCTTGGGCCCAACTCGCCCTTTGGAAAGAAGCCTGCACGTTGTGCCTTTCAGCTTTAGGGCATGCAGCACACCCAGAGCAGTAGTTCTGCTGCAGCCAGATGAGGCCTGCAGAGAAACTGGGTTTCACAGGCCTTTGTAAGAGATGTTCCCGGTAGGCTGTGAGAGCATTGTGCAGACCGAGTTGTTTCTTAGCTTCCCAAAGAGCTGGAAGCAAGATGCTCTGGGGCCCAAATCGCCCTTTGGAAAGAAGCCTGCACGTTGTGCCTTCCAGCTCTAGGGCAATGTAGCACACCCAGAGCAGAAGTTCTGCTTCAGCCAGATGAGGACTGCAGAGAAACTGCGTTTCACAGGCCTTTCTAAGAGATGTTCCCGGTAGGCTGTAAGAGCACTGTGCAGAGCGAGTTGTTTCTTAGCTTCCCAAAGAGCTGGAAGCAAGATATCTGGGGCCCAACTCGCCCTTTGGAAAGAAGCCTGCACGTTGTGCCTTTCAGCTTTAGGGCAATGTAGCACACCCAGAGCAGTAGTTCTGCTGCAGCCAGATCAGGCCTGCAAAGAAACTGCGTTTCACAGGCCTTTGGAAGAGATGTTCCCACTAGGCTGTTAGAGCACTGTGCAGAGCGAGTTGTTTCTTAGCTTCCCAAAGAGCTGGAAGCAAGATGCTCTGGGGCCCAACTCTCCCTTTGGAAAGAAGACTGCACGTTGTGCCGTTCAGCTCTAGGGCAATGTAGCCCACCCAGAGTAGAAGTTCTGCTTCAGCCAGATGAGGCCTGCAAAGAAACTGGGTTTCACAGGCCTCTGTAAGAGATGTTCCCGGTAGGCTGTAAGAGCACTGTGCACAGCGAGTTGTTTCTTAACTTCCCAAAGAGCTGGAAGCAAGATGCTCAGGGGCCCAACTCGCCCTTTGGAAAGAAGCCTGCACGTTGTGCCTTTCAGCTCTAGGGCAATGTAGCACACCCAGAGCAGAAGTTCTGCGTCAGCCAGATCAGGCCTGCAAAGAAACTGGGTTTCACAGGCCTTTGTAAGAGATGTTCCCGGTAGGCTGTAAGAGCACTGTGCAGAGCGAGTTGTTTCTTAGCTTCCCAAAGAGCTGGAAGCAAGATTCTCTTGGGCCCAACTCGCCGTTTGGAAATAAGCCTGCACGTTGTGCCTTTCAGCTCTAGGGCAATGCAGAACACCAGAGCAGAAGTTCTGCTTCAGCCAGATCAGGCCTGCAAAGAAACTGGGTTTCACAGGCCCTTGTAAGAGATGTTCCCAGTAGGCTGTAAGAGCACTGTGCAGAGCGAGTTGTTTCTTAGCTTCCCAAAGAGCTTGCAGCAAGATGCTCTGGGTCCAACTCGCCCTTTGGAAAATAGACTGCACGTTGTGCCTTTCTGCTCTAGGGCAATGTAGCACACCCAGAACAGAAGTTCTGCTTCAGCCAGATCAGGCCTGCAGAGAAACTGCGTTTCACAGGCCTTTCTAAGAGATGTTCCCGGTAGGTTGTAAGAGCACTTTGCAGAGCGAGTTGTTTCTTAGCTTCCCAAAGAGCTGGAAGCAAGATGCTGTGGGGCCCAACTCGCCCTTTGGAAAGAAGCCTGCACGTTGTGCCTTTCAGCTTTAGGGCAATGTAGCACACCCAGAGCAGTAGTTCTGCTGCAGCCAGATGAGGCCTGCAAAGAAACTGCGTTTCACACGCCTTTGTAAGAGATGTTCCAGGTAGGCTGTGAAAGCACTGTGCAGAGCGAGTTGTTTCTTAGCTTCCCAAAGAGCTGGAAGCAAGATGCTCTGGGACCCAACTCGCCCTTTGGAAAGAAGACTGCATGTTGTGCCTTTCAGCTCTAGGGCAATGTAGCCCACCCAGAGCAGAAGTTCTGCTTCAGCCAGATGAGGCCTGCAAAGAAACTGGGTTTCACAGGCCTTTGTAAGAAATGTACCCGGTAGGCTCTAAGAGCACTTTGCAGAGCGAGTTGTTTCTTAGCTTCCCAAAGAGCTGGAAGCAAGATTCTCTGGGGCCCAACTCGCCCTTTGGAAAGAAGCCTGCACGTTGTGACTTTCAGCTCTAGGGCAATGTAGCACACCCAGAGCAGAAGTTCTGCTTCAGCCATATGAGGCCTGCAAAGAAACTGGGTTTCACAGGCCTTTGTAAGAGATGTACCCGGTAGGCTGTAAGAGTACTGTGCAGAGCGAATTGTTTCTTAGCTTCCCAAAGAGCTGGAAGCAAGATGCTCTGGGGCCCAACTCGCCCTTTGGAAAGAAGGCTGCACGTTGTGCCTTTCTGCTCTAGGGCAATGTAGCACACCCAGAGCAGAAGTTCTGCTTCAGCCAGATCAGGCCTGCAGAGAAACTGCGTTTCACAGGCCTTTGTAATAGATGTTCCCGGTAGGCTGTGAGAGCACTGTGCAGAGCGAGTTGTTTCTTAGCTTCCCAAAGAGCTGGAAGCAAGATGCTCTGGGTCCAACTCGCCCTTTGGAAAGAAGCCTGCACGTTGTGCCTTTCAGCTCTAGGGCAATGTAGCACACCCAGAGCAGAAGTTCTACTTCAGCCAGATCAGTCCTGCAGCAAAACTGCGTTTCACAGGCCTTTGTAAGTGATGTTCCCTATAGGCTGTAAGAGCAATTTGCAGAGCGAGTTGTTTCTTGGCTTCCCAAAGAGCTGGAAGCAAGATGCTCTGGGGCCCAACTCGCCCTTTGGAAAGAAGCCTGCACGTTGTGCCTTTCTGCTCTAGGGCAATGTAGCACACCCAGAGCAGAAGTTCTGCTTCATCCATATGAGGCCTGCAAAGAAACTGCGTTTCACAGGCCTTTGTAAGAGATGTTCCTTTTAGGCTGTAAGAGCACTGTGCAGAGCGAGTTGTTTCTTAGCTTCCCAAAGAGCTGGAAGCAAGATGCTCTGGGGCCCAACTCGCCCTTTGGAAAGAAGCCTGCACGTTGTGCCTCTCAGCTCTAGGGCAATGTAGCACACCCACAGCAGAAGTTCTGCTTCAGCCATATCAGGCCTGCAAAGAAGCTGCGTTTCACAGGCCTTTGAAAGAGATGTTCCTGGTAGGCTGTAAGAGCTCGGTGCGGAGCGAGTTGTTTCTTAGCTTCCCAAAGAGCTGGAAGCAAGATGCTCTGGGGCCCAACTCGCCCTTTGGAAAGAAGCCTGCACGTTGTGCCTTTCAGCTTTAGGGCAATGTAGCACACCCAGAGCAGTAGTTCTGCTGCAGCCAGATGAGGCCTGCAAAGAAACTGCGTTTCACAGGCCTTTGTAAGAGATGTTCCCGGTAGGCTGTAAGAGCACTGTGCAGAGCGAGTTGTTTCGTAGCTTCCCAAAGAGCTGGAAGCAATATGCTCAGGGGACCAAGTCGCCCTTTGGAAAGAAGCCTGCACGTTGTGCCTTTCAGCTCTAGGGCAATGTAGCACACCCAGAGCAGTAGTTCTGCTGCAGCCAGGTGAGGCCTGCAAAGAAACTGCGTTACACAGGCCTTTGTAAGAGATGTTCCCCGTAGGCTGTAAGAGCACTGTGCAGAGCGAGTTGTTTCTTACCTTCCCAAAGAGCTGGAAGCAAGATGCTGTGGGCCCCAACTCGCCCTTTGGAAAGAAGCCTGCACGTTGTGCCTCTCAGTTCTAGGGCAATGTAGCACACCCAGAGCAGAAGTTCTGCTTCAGCCAGATCAGTCCTGCAGCGAAAGTGCGTTTCACAGGCCTTTGTAATAGATGTTCCCGGTAGACTGTAAGAGCACTGTGCAGAGTGAGTTGCTTCTTAGCTTCCCAAAGAGCTGGAAGCAAGATGCTGTGGGGCCGAACTCGCCCTTTGGAAAGAAGCCTGCACGTTGTGCCTCTCAGCTCTAGGGCAATGTAGCACACCCACAGCAGAAGTTCTGCTTCAGCCATATCAGGCCTGCAAAGAAGCTGCGTTTCACAGGCCTTTGAAAGAGATGTTCCTGGTAGGGTGTAAGAGCTCGGTGCGGAGCGAGTTGTTTCTTAGCTTCCCAAAGAGCTGGAACCAAGATGCTCTGGGGCCCAACTCGCCCTTTGGAAAGAAGCCTGCACGTTGTGCCTTTCAGCTTTAGGGCAATGTAGCACACCCAGAGCAGTAGTTCTGCTGCAGCCAGATGAGGCCTGCAAAGAAACTGCGTTTCACAGGCCTTTGTAAGAGATGTTCACGGTAGGCTGTGAGAGCACTGTGCAGACCGAGTTGTTTCTTAGCTTCCCAAAGAGCTGGAAGCAAGATGCTCTGAGGCCCAAATCGCCCTTTGGAAAGAAGCCTGCACGTTGTGCCTTCCAGCTCTAGGGCAATGTAGAACACCCAGAGCAGAAGTTCTGCTTCAGCCAGATGAGGCCTGCAGAGAAACTGCGTTTCACAGGCCTTTGTAAGAGATGTTCCCGATAGGCTGTAAGAGCACTGTGCAGAGCGAGTTGTTTCTTAGCTTCCCAAAGAGCTGGAAGCAAGATGCTGTGGGGCCCAACTCGCCCTTTGGAAAGAAGCCTGCACGTTGTGCCTTTCAGCTCTAGGGCAATGTAGCACACCCAGAGCAGTAGTTCTGCTGCAGCCAGGTGAGGCCTGCAAAGAAACTGCGTTACACAGGCCTTTGTAATAGATGTTCCCGGTAGGCTGTAAGAGCACTGTGCAGAGCGAGTTGTTTCTTAGCTTCCCAAAGAGCTGGAAGCAAGATGCTGTGGGCCCCAACTCGCCCTTTGGAAAGAAGCCTGCACGTTGTGCCTCTCAGCTCTAGGGCAATGTAGCACACCCAGAGCAGAAGTTCTGCTTCAGCCATATCAGGCCTGCAAAGAAACTGCGTTTCACAGGCCTTTGAAAGAGATGTTCCTGGTAGGCTGTAAGAGCTCGGTGCGGAGCGAGTTGTTTCTTAGCTTCCCAAAGAGCTGGAAGCAAGATGGTCTGGGGCCCAACTCGCCCTTTGGAAAGAAGCCTGCACGTTTTGCCTTTCAGCTCGAGGGCAATGTAGCACACCCAGAGCAGAAGTTCTGCTTCAGCCAGATCAGGCCTGCAAAGAAACTGCGTTTCACAGGCCTTTTTAAGAGATGTTCCCAGTAGGGTGTAAGAGCACTGTGCATAGCGAGCTGTTTATTAGCTTCCCAAAGAGCTGGAAGCAAGATTCTCTGGGGCCCAACTCGCCCTTTGGAAAGAAGCCTGCACGTTTTGCCTTTCAGCTCTAGTGCAATGCAGCACACCCAGAGCAGAAGTTCTGCTTCAGCCATATCAGGCCTGCAAAGAAACTGCGTTTCACAGGCCTTTGTAAGAGATGTTCCCGGTAGGCTGTAAGAGCACTGTGCAGAGCGAGTTGTTTATTAGCTTCCCAAAGAGCTGGAAGCAAGATGCTGTGGGCCCCAACTCGCCCTTTGGAAAGAAGCCTGCACGTTGTGCCTTTCAGCTTTAGGGCAATGTAGCACACCCAGAGTAGTAGTTCTTCTGCAGCTAGATGAGGCCTGCAAAGAAACTGCGTTTCACAGGCCTTTTTAAGAGATGTTTCCGGTAGGCTGTGAGAGCACTGTGCAGAGCGAGTTGTTTCTTAGCTTCCCAAAGAGCTGGAAGCAAGATGCTCTGGGTCCCAACTCTCTCTTTGGAAAGAAGCCTGCACGTTGTGCCTTTCTGCTCTAGGGCAATGTAGCACACCCAGCGCAGAAGTTCTGCTTCATCCAGATCAGGCCTGCAAAGAAACTGCGTTTCACAGGCCTTTGTAAGAGATGTTCCCGGTAGGCTGTAAGAGCAATGTGCAGAGCGAGTTGTTTCTTAGCGTCCCAAAGAGCTGGAAGCAAGATGCTCTGGAGACCAACTCGCCCTTTGGAAAGAAGCCTGCACGTTTTGCCTTTCAGCTCTAGGGCAATGTAGCATACCCAGAGCTGACATTCTACTTCAGCCAGATCAGTCCTGCAGAGAAACTGCGTTTCACAGGACTCTGTAAGTGATGTTCCCGGTAGGCTGTAAGAGCACTTTGCAGAGCGAGTTGTTTCTTAGCTTCCCAAAGAACTGGAAGCAAGATGCTCTGGGGACCAACTCGCCCTTTGGAAAGAAGCCTGCACGTTGTGCCTTTCAGCTCTAGGGCAATGCAGAACACCAGAGCAGAAGTTCTGCTTCAGCCAGATCAGGACTGCAAAGAAACTGGATTTCACAGGCCTTTGTAAGAGATGTTCCCGGTAGGCTGCAAGAGCACTGTGCAGAGTGAGTTGTTTCTTAGCTTCCCAAAGAGCTTGAAGCAAGATGCTCTGGGTCCAACTCGCCCTTTGGAAAATAGACTGCACGTTGTGCCTTTCAGCTTTAGGGCAATGTAGCACACCCAGAGCAGAAGTTCTACTTCAGCCAGATCAGTCCTGCAGCGAAACTGCGTTTCACAGGCCTTTGTAAGAGATGTTCCCAGTAGGCTGTAAGAGCACTGTGCAGAGCGAGTTGTTTCTTAGCTTCCCAAAGAGCTGGAAGCAAGATGCTCTGGGGCCCAACTCGCCCTCTGGAAAGAAGCCTGCACGTTGTGCCTCTCAGCTCTAGGGCAATGTAGCACACCCAGAGCAGAAGTTCTGCTTCAGCCATATCAGGCCTGCAAAGAAACTGCGTTTCACAGGCCTTTGAAAGAGATGTTCCTGGTAGGCTGTAAGAGCTCGGTGCGGAGCAAGTTGTTTCTTAGCTTCCCAAAGAGCTGGAAGCAAGATGCTCTGGGGCCCAACTCGCCCTTTGGAAAGAAGCCTGCACGTTGTGCCTTTCAGCTTTAGGGCAATGTAGCACACCCAGAGCAGTAGTTCTGCCTCAGCCAGATGAGGCCTGCAAAGAAACTGCGTTTCACAGGCCTTTGTAAGAGATGTTCCCGGTAGGCTGTGAGAGCACTGTGCAGAGCGAGTTGTTTCTTAGCTTCCCAAAGAGCTGGAAGCAAGATGCTCTGGGACCCAAATCGCCCTTTGGAAAGAAGCCTGCACGTTGTGCCTCTCAGCTCTAGGGCAATGTAGCACACCCAGAGCAGAAGTTCTACTTCAGCCAGATCAGTCCTGCAGCGAAACTGCGTTTCACAGGCCTTTGTAAGTGATGTTCCCGGTAGGCTGTAAGAGCACTTTGCAGAGCGAGTTGTTTCTTAGCTTCCCAAATAGCTGGAAGCAAGATGCTCTGGGGCCCAACTCGCCCTTTTCAAAGAAGCCTGCACGTTGTGCCTTTCTACTCTAGGGTAATGTAGCACACACAGAGCAGAAGTTCTGCTTCAGCCAGATCAGGCCTGCAAAGGAACTGCGTTTCACAGGGCTTTGTAAGAGATGTTCCCGGTAGGCTGTAAGAGCACTGTGCACAGCGAGTTGTTTCTTAGCTTCCCAAAGAGCTGGAAGCAAGATGCTCTGGGGCCCAACTCGCCCTTTGGAAAGAAGCCTGCACGTTGTGCCTCTCAGCTCCAGGGCAATGTAGCATACCCAGAGCAGAAGTTCTGCTTCAGCCAGATCAGGCCTGCAGAGAAACTGCGTTTCACAGGACTCTGTAAGTGATGTTCCCGGTAGGCTTTAAGAGCACTTTGCAGAGCGAGCTGTTTCTTAGCTTCCCAAAGAGCTGGAAGCAAGGTGCTCTGGGGACCAACTCGCCCTTTGGAAAGAAGCCTGCACGTTGTGCCTTTCTGCTCTAGGGCAATGTAGCACACCCAGAGCAGATGTTCTGCTTCAGCCATATCAGGCCTGCAAAGAAACTGCGTTTCACAGGCCTTTGAAAGAGATGTTCCCGGTAGGCTGTAAGAGCTCGGTGCGGAGCGAGTTGTTTCTTAGCTTCCCAAAGAGCTGGAAGCAAGATGCTCTTGGGCCCAACTCGCCCTTTGGAAAGAAGGCTGCACGTTGTGCCTTTCAGCTTTAGGGCAATGTAGCACACCCAGAGCAGTAGTTCTGCTGCAGCCAGATGAGGCCTGCAAAGAAACTGCGTTTCACAGGCCTTTGTAAGAGATGTTCCCGGTAGGCTGTGAGAGCACTGTGCAGACCGAGCTGTTTCTTAGCTTCCCAAAGAGCTGGAAGCAAGATGCTCTGGGGCTCAAATCGCCCTTTGGAAAGAAGCCTGCACGTTGTGCCTTTCAGCTCTAGGGCAATCTAGCACACCCAGAGCAGAAGTTCTGCTTCAGCCAGATGAGGCCTGCAGAGAAACTGCGTTTCACAGGCCTTTGTAAGAGATGTTCCTGGTAGGCTGTAATAGCACTGTGCAGAGCGAGTTGTTTCTTAGCTTCCCAAAGAGCTGGAAGCAAGATGCTCTGGGGCCCAACTCGCCCTTTGGAAAGAAGCCTGCACGTTTTGCCTTTCAGCTCTAGGGCAATGTAGCACACCCAGAGCAGAAGTTCTGCTTCAGCCAGATCAGGCCTGCAGAAAAACTGCGTTTCACAGGCCTTTGTAAGTGGTGTTCCCGGTAGGCTGCAAGAGCACTTTGCAGAGCGAGTTGTTTCTTAGCTTCCCAAAGAGCTGGAAGCAAGATTCTCTTGGGCCCAACTCGCCGTTTGGAAATAAGCCTGCACGTTGTGCCTTTCAGCTCTAGGGCAATGCAGAACACCAGAGCAGAATTTCTGCTTCAGCCTGATCAGGCCTGCAAATAAACTGGGTTTCACAGGCCTTTGTAAGAGATGTTCCCGGTAGGCTGTAAGAGCACTGTGCAGAGCGAGTTGTTTCTTAGCTTCCCAAAGAGCTGGAAGCAAGATGCTCTGGGTCCAACTCGCCCTTTGGAAAATAGACTGCACGTTGTGCCTTTCTGCTCTAGGGCAATGTAGCACACCCAGAGCAGAAGTTCTGCTTCAGCCAGATCAGGCCTGCAGAGAAACTGCGTTTCACAGGCCTTTGTAAGTGATGTTCCCGGTAGGCTCTAAGAGCACTTTGCAGAGCGAGTTGTTTCATAGCTTCCCAAAGAGCTGGAAGCAAGATGCTCTGGGGCCCAACTCGTCCTTTGGAAAGAAGCCTGCACGTTGTGCCTCTCAGCTACAGGGCAATGTAGCACACCCAGAGCAGAAGTTCTGCTTCAGCCAGATCAGGCCTGCAAAGAAACTGCGTTTCACAGGCCTTTGAAAGAGATGTTCCCGGTAGGCTGTAAGAGCACTGTGCAGATCGAGTTGTTTCTTGGCTTCCCAAAAAGCTGGCAGCAAGATGCTCTGGGGCCCAACTCGCCCTTTGGAAAGAAGCCTGCACGTTGTGCCTTTCAGCTTTAGGGCAATGTAGCACACCCAGAGCAGTAGTTCTGCTGCAGCCAGATGAGGCCTGCAAAGAAACTGCGTTTCACAGGCCTTTGTAAGAGATGTTCCCGGTCGGCTGTGAGAGCACTGTGCAGAGCGAGTTGTTTCTTAGCTTCCCAAAGAGCTGGAAGCCAGAAGCTCTGGGGCCCAACTCGCCCTTTGGAAAGAGGCCTGCACGTTGTGCCTTTCAGCTCTAGGGCTATGTAGCACACCCAGAGCAGAAGTTCTGCGTCAGCGAGATCAGGCCTGCAAAGAAACTGCGTTTCACAGGCCTTTGTTAGAGATGTTCCCGGTAGGCTGTAAGAGCACTGTACAGAGCGAGTTGTTTCTTAGCGTCCCAATGAGCTGGAAGCAAGATGCTCTGGCGACCAACTCGCCCTTTGGAAAGAAGCCTGCACGTTTTGCCTTTCAGCTCTAGGGCAATGTAGCATACCCAGAGCAGAACTTCTGCTTCAGCCAGATCAGGCCTGCAGAGAAACTGCGTTTCACAGGACTCTGTAAGTGATGTTCCCGGTAGGCTGTAAGAGCACTTTGCAGAGCGAGTTGTTTCCTAGCTTCCCAAATAGCTGGAAGCAAGATGCTCTGGGGCCCAACTCGCCGTTTGGAAAGAAGCCTGCACGTTGTGCCTTTCAGCTCTAGGGCAATGCAGAACACCAGAGCAGAAGTTCTGCTTCAGCCAGATCAGGCCTGCAAAGAAACTGGGTTTCACAGGCCTTTGTAAGAGATGTTCCCGGTAGGCTGTAAGAGCACTGTGCAGAGCGAGTTGTTTCTTAACTTCCCAAAGAGCTGGAAGCAAGATGCTCTGGGTCCAACTCGCCCCTTGGAAAGAAGCCTGCACGTTGTGCCTTTCAGCTCTAGGGCAATGTAGCACACCCAGAGCAGAAGTTCTACTTCCGCCAGATCAGTCCTGCAGCGAAACTGCATTTCACAGGCCTTTGTAAGTGATGTTCCCGGTAGGCTGTAAGAGCACTTTGCAGAGCGAGTTGTTTCTTAGCTTCCCAAAGAGCTGGAAGCAAGATGCTCTGGGGCACAACTCGCCCTTTGGAAAGAAGCCTGCACGTTGTGCCTTTCTGCTCTAGGGCAATGTAGCACACCCAGAGCAGAAGTTCTGCTTCAGCCAGATCAGGCCTGCAAAGAAACTGCGTTTCACAGTCCTTTTTAAGAGATGTTCCCGGTAGGCTGTAAGAGCGCTGTGCAGAGCGAGTTGTTTCTTAGCTTCCCAAAGAGCTGGAAGCAAGATGCTCTAGGGCCCAACTCGCCCTTTGGAAAGAAGCCTGCACGTTGTGCCTCTCAGCTCTAGGGCAATGTAGCACACCCAGAGCAGAAGTTCTGCTTCAGCCATATCAGGCCTGCAAAGAAACTGCGTTTCACAGGCCTTTGAAAGAGATGTTCCTGGTAGGCTGTAAGAGCTCGGTGTGGAGCGAGTTGTTTCTTAGCTTCCCAAAGAGCTGGAAGCAAGATGCTCTGGGGCCCAACTCGCCCTTTGGAAAGAAGCCTGCACCTTGTGCCTTTCAGCTTTAGGGCAATGTAGCCCACCCAGAGCAGTAGTTCTGCTGCAGCCAGATGAGGCCTGCAAAGAAACTGCGTTTCACAGGCCTTTGTAAGAGATGTTCCCGGTAGGCTGTGAGAGCACTGTGCAGACCGAGTTGTTTCTTAGCTTCCCAAAGAGCTGGAAGCAAGATGCTCTGGGGCCCAACTCGCCCTTTGGAAAGAAGCCTGCACGTTGTGCCTTTCAGCTCTAGGGCAATGTAGCACACCCAGAGCAGAAGTTCTGCTTCAGCCAGATGAGGCCTGCAGAGAAACTGCGTTTCACAGGCCTTTGTAAGTGATGTTCCCGGTAGGCTGTAAGAGCACTTTGCATAGCGAGTTGTTTCTTAGCTTCCCAAAGAGCTGGAAGCAAGATGCTCTGGGGCCCAACTCGCCCTTTGGAAAGAAGCCTGCACGTTGTGCCTTTCTGCTCTAGGGCAATGTAACACACCCAGAGCAGAAGTTCTGCTTCAGCCAGATCAGGCCTGCAAAGAAACTGCGTTTCACAGGCCTTTGTAAGAGATGTTCCCGGTAGGCTGTAAGAGCGCTGTGCAGAGCGAGTTGTTTCTTAGCTTCCCAAAGAGCTGGAAGCAAGATGCTCTGGGTCCCAACTCGCCCTTTGGAAAGAAGCCTGCACGTTGTGCCTTTCAGCTTTAGGGCAATGTAGCACACCCAGAGCAGTAGTTCTGCTGCAGCCAGATGAGGCCTGCAAAGAAACTGCGTTTCACAGGCCTTTGTAAGAGATGTTCCCGGTAAGCTGTGAGAGCACTGTGCAGAGCGAGTTGTTTCATAGCTTCCCAAAGAGCTGGAAGCCAGAAGCTCTGGGGCCCAACTCGCCCTTTGGAAAGAAGCCTGCACGTTGTGCCTTTCAGCTGTAGGGCAATGTAGCACACCCAGAGCAGAAGTTCTGCGTCAGCGAGATCAGGCCTGCAAAGAAACTGCGTTTCACAGGCCTTTGTTAGAGATGTTCCCGGTAGGCTGTAAGAGCACTGTGCAGAGCGAGTTGTTGCTTAGTGTCCCAAAGAGCTGGAAGCAAGATGCTCTGGGGCCCAACTCGCCCTTTGGAAAGAAGCCTGCACGTTGTGCCTTTCAGCTCTAGGGCAATGTAGCACACCCAGAGCAGAAGTTCTGCTTCAGCCAGATGAGGCCTGCAGAGAAACTGCGTTTCACAGGCCTTTCTAAGAGATGTTCCCGGTAGGTTGTAAGAGCACTGTGCAGAGCGAGTTGTTTCTTAGCTTCCCAAAGAGCTGGAAGAAAGATGCTCTGGGCCCCAACTCGCCCTTTGGAAAGAAGCCTGCACGTTTTGCCTTTCAGCTTTAAGGCAATGTAGCACACCCAGAGCAGTAGTTCTGCTGCAGCCAGATCAGGCCTGCAAAGAAACTGCGTTTCACAGGCCTTTGAAGAGATGTTCCCACTAGGCTGTTAGAGCACTGTGCAGAGCGAGTTGTTTCTTAGCTTCCCAAAGAGCTGGAAGCAAGATGCTCTGGGGCCCAACTCTCCCTTTGGAAAGAAGACTGCACGTTGTGCCTTTCAGCTCTAGGGCAATCTAAAGCACCCAGAGCAGAAGTTCTACTTCAGCCAGATCAGTCCTGCAGAGAAACTGCGTTTCACAGGCCTTTGTAAGTGATGTTCCCGGTAGGCTGTAAGAGCACTGTGCAGAGCGAGTAGTTTCTTAGCTTCCCAAAGAGCTGGAAGCAAGATGCTCTGGGGCCCAACTCGCCCTTTGGAAAGAAGCCTGCACGTTGTGCCTTTCTGATCTAGGGCAATGTAGGACACCCAGAGCAGAAGTTCTGCTTCAGCCATATCAGGCCTGCAAAGAAACTGCGTTTCACAGGCCTTTATCAGAGATGTTCCCGGTAGGCTGTAAGAGCACTGTGCAGAGCGAGTTGTTTCTTAGCTTCCCAAAGAGCTGGAAGCAAGATGCTGTGGGGCCCAACTCGCCATTTGGAAAGAAGCCTGCACGTTGTGCCTTTCAGCTCTAGGGCAATGTAGCACACCCAGAGCAGAAGTTCTGCTTCATCCATATGAGGCCTGCAAAGAAACTGGGTTCCACAGGCCTTTGTAAGAGATGTACCCGGTAGGCTGTAAGAGCACTGTGCAGAGCGAGTTGTTTCTTAGCTTCCCAAAGAGCTGGAAACAAGATGCTCTGGGGCCCAACTCGCCCTTTGGAAAGAAGCCTGCACGTTTTGCCTTTCAGCTCTAGGGCAATGTAGTACACCCAGAACAGAAGTTCTGCTTCAGCCAGATCAGGACTGCAAAGAAACTGCGTTTCACAGGCCTTTGTAAGAGATGTTCCCGGTAGGGTGTAAGAGCACTGTGCATAGCGAGCTGTTTATTAGCTTCCCAAAGAGCTGGAAGCAAGATACTCTGGGGCCCAACTCGCCCTTTGGAAAGAAGCCTGCACGTTTTGCGTTTCAGCTCTAGTGCAATGTAGCACACCCAGAGCAGAAGTTCTGCTTCAGCCATATCAGGCCTGCAAGGAAACTGCGTTTCACAGGCCTTTGTAAGAGATGTTCCCGGTAGGCTGTAAGAGCACTGTGCAGAGCGAGTTGTTTCTTAGCTTCCCAAAGAGCTGGAAGCAAGATGCTCTGGGGCCCAAGTCGCCCTTTGGAAAGAAGCCTGCACGTTGTGCCTTTCAGCTCTAGGGCAATGTAGCACACCCAGAGCAGAAGTTCTGCTTCAGCCAGATCAGGCCTGCAGAGAAACTGCGTTTCACAGGCCTTTGTAAGAGATGTTCCCCTTAGGCTGTAAGAGCACTGTGCAGAGCGAGTTGTTTCTTAGCTTCCCAAAGAGCTGGAAGCAAGATGCTCTGGGTCCAACTCGCCCTTTGGAAAGAAGCCTGCACGTTGTGCCTTTCAGCTCTAGGGCAATGTAGCACACCCAGAGCAGAAGTTCTACTTCAGCCAGATCAGTCCTGCAGCGAAACTGCGTTTCACAGGCCTTTGTAAGTGATGTTCCCGGTAGGCTGTAAGAGCACTTTGCATAGCGAGTTGTTTCTTAGCTTCCCAAAGAGCTGGAAGCAAGATGCTCTGGGGCCCAACTCGCCCTTTGGAAAGAAGCCTGCACGTTGTGCCTTTCTGCTCTAGGGCAATGTAACACACCCAGAGCAGAAGTTCTGCTTCAGCCAGATCAGGCCTTCAAAGAAACTGCGTTTCACAGGCCTTTGTAAGAGATGTTCACGGTAGGCTGTAAGAGCGCTGTGCAGAGCGAGTTGTTTCTTAGCTTCCCAAAGAGCTGGAAGCAAGATGCTCTGGGTCCCAACTCGCCCTTTGGAAAGAAGCCTGCACGTTGTGCCTTTCAGCTTTAGGGCAATGTAGCACACCCAGAGCAGTAGTTCTGCTGCAGCCAGATGAGGCCTGCAAAGAAACTGCGTTTCACAGGCCTTTGTAAGAGATGTTCCCGGTAAGCTGTGAGAGCACTGTGCAGAGCGAGTTGTTTCATAGCTTCCCAAAGAGCTGGAAGCCAGAAGCTCTGGGGCCCAACTCGCCCTTTGGAAAGAAGCCTGCACGTTGTGCCTTTCAGCTCTAGGGCAATGTAGCACACCCAGAGCAGAAGTTCTGCGTCAGCGAGATCAGGCCTGCAAAGAAACTGCGTTTCACAGGCCTTTGTTAGAGATGTTCCCGGTAGGCTGTAAGAGCACTGTGCAGAGCGAGTTGTTTCTTAGTGTCCCAAAGAGCTGGAAGCAAGATGCTCTGGGGCCCAACTCGCCCTTTGGAAAGAAGCCTGCACGTTGTGCCTTTCAGCTCTAGGGCAATGTAGCACACCCAGAGCAGAAGTTCTGCTTCAGCCAGATGAGGCCTGCAGAGAAACTGCGTTTCACAGGCCTTTCTAAGAGATGTTCCCGGTAGGTTGTAAGATCACTGTGCAGAGCGAGTTGTTTCTTAGCTTCCCAAAGAGCTGGAAGCAAGATGCTCTGGGGCCCAACTCGCCCTTTGGAAAGAAGCCTGCACGTTTTGCCTTTCAGCTTTAAGGCAATGTAGCACACCCAGAGCAGTAGTTCTGCTGCAGCCAGATCAGGCCTGCAAAGAAACTGCGTTTCACAGGCCTTTGGAAGAGATGTTCCCACTAGGCTGTTAGAGCACCGTGCAGAGCGAGTTGTTTCTTAGCTTCCCAAAGAGCTGGAAGCAAGATGCTCTGGGGCCCAACTCTCCCTTTTGAAAGAAGACTGCACGTTGTGCCTTTCAGCTCTAGGGCAATGTAGCCCACCCAGAGTAGAAGTTCTGCTTCAGCCAGATGAGGCCTGCAAAGAAACTGGGTTTCACAGGCCTTTGTAAGAAATGTACCCGGCAGGCTCTAAGAGCACTGTGCAGAGCGAGTTGTTTCTTAGCTTCCCAAAGAGCTGGAAGCAAGATGCTGTGGGGCCCAACTCGCCCTTTGGAAAGAAGCCTGCACGTTGTGCCTTTCAGCTTTAGGGCAATGTAGCACACCCAGAGCAGTAGTTCTGCTGCAGCCAGATGAGGCCTGCAAAGAAACTGCGTTTCACAGGCCTTTGTAAGAGATGTTCCAGGTAGGCTGTGAGAGCACTGTGCAGAGCGAGTTGTTTCTTAGCTTCCCAAAGAGCTGGAAGCAAGATGCTCTGGGTCCCAACTCTCCCTTTGGAAAGAAGACTGCACGTTTTGCCTTTCAGCTCTAGGGCAATCTAAAGCACCCAGAGCAGAAGTTCTACTTCAGCCAGATCAGTCCTGCAGAGAAACTGCGTTTCACAGGCCTTTGTAAGTGATGTTCCCGGTAGGCTGTAAGAGCACTGTGCAGAGCGAGTTGTTTCTTAGCTTCCCAAAGAGCTGGAAGCAAGATGCTCTGGGGCCCAACTCGCCCTTTGGAAAGAAGCCTGCACGTTGTGCCTTTCTGATCTAGGGCAATGTAGCACACCCAGAGCAGAAGTTCTGCTTCAGCCAGATCAGGCCTGCAAAGAAACTGCGTTTCACAGGCCTTTGTCAGAGATGTTCCCGGTAGGCTGTAAGAGCACTGTGCTGAGCGAGTTGTTTCTTAGCTTCCCAAAGAGCTGGAAGCAAGATGCTGTGGGGCCCAACTCGCCATTTGGAAAGAAGCCTGCACGTTGTGCCTTTCAGCTCTAGGGCAATGTAGCACACCCAGAGCAGAAGTTCTGCTTCATCCATATGAGGCCTGCAAAGAAACTGGGTTCTACAGGCCTTTGTAAGAGATGTACCCGGTAGGCTGTAAGAGCACTGTGCAGAGCGAGCTGTTTATTAGCTTCCCAAAGAGCTGGAAGCAAGATTCTCTGGGGCCCAACTCGCCCTTTGGAAAGAAGCCTGCACGTTGTGCCTTTCAGCTTTAGGACAATGTAGCACACCCAGAGCAGTAGTTCTGCTGCAGCCAGATGAGGCCTGCAAAGAAACTGCGTTTCACAGGCCTTTGTAAGAGATGTTCCCGGTAGGCTGTGAGAGCACTGTGCAGAGCGAGTTGTTTCTTAGCTTCCCAAAGAGCTGGAAGCAAGATGCTCTGGGTCCCAACTCTCTCTTTGGAAAGAAGCCTGCACGTTATGCCTTTCTGCTCTAGGGCAATGTAGCACACCCAGCGCAGAAGTTCTGCTTCATCCAGATCAGGCCTGCAAAGAAACTGCGTTTCACAGGCCTTTGTAAGAAATGTTCCCGGTAGGCTGTAAGAGCACTGTGCAGAGCGAGTTGTGTCTTAGCTTCCCAAAGAGCTGGAAGCAAGATGCTCTGGGTCCCAACTCACCCTTTGGAAAGAAGCCTGCACGTTTTGCCTTTCAGCTCTAGGGCAATGTAGCACACCCAGAGCAGAAGTTCTGCGTCAGCCAGATCAGGCCTGCAAAGAAACTGCGTTTCACAGGCCTTTGTAAGAGATGTTCCCGTTAGGCTGTAAGAGCACTGTGCAGAGCGAGTTGTTTCTTAGCGTCCCAAAGAGCTGGAAGCAAGATGCTCTGGAGACCAACTCGCCCTTTGGAAAGAAGCCTGCACGTTTTGCCGTTCAGCTCTAGGGCAATGTAGCATACCCAGAGCTGACGTTCTACTTCAGCCAGATCAGTCCTGCAGAGAAACTGCGTTTCACAGGACTCTGTAAGTGATGTTCCCGGTAGGCTGTAAGAGCACTTTGCAGAGCGAGTTGTTTCTTAGCTTCCCAAAGAGCTGGAAGCAAGATGCTCTGGGGCCCAACTCGCCATTTGGAAAGAAGCCTGCACGTTGTGCCTCTCAGCTCTAGGGCAATGTAGCACACCCAGAGCAGAAGTTCTGCTTCAGCCATATCAGGCCTGCAAAGAAACTGCGTTTCACAGGCCTTTGAAAGAGATGTTCCTGGTAGGCTGTAAGAGCTCGGTGCGGAGCGAGTTGTTTCTTAGCTTCCCAAAGAGCTGGAAGCAAGATGCTCTTCGGCCCTACTCGCCCTTTGGAAAGAAGCCTGCACGTTGTGCCATTCAGCTTTAGGGCAATGTAGCACACCCAGAGCAGTAGTTCTGCTGCAGCCAGAGCAGGCCTGCAAAGAAACTGCGTTTCACAGGCCTTTGTAAGAGATGTTCCCGGTAGGCTGTGAGAGCACTGTGCAGAGCGAGTTGTTTCTTAGCTTCCCAAAGAGCTGGAAGCAAGATGCTCAGGGGCCCAACTCACCCTTTGGAAAGAAGCCTGCACGTTGTGCCTTTCAGCTGTAGGGCAATGTAGCACACCCACAGCAGAAGTTCTGCTTCAGCCAGATGAGGCCTGCAAAGAAACTGGGTTTCACAGGCCTTTGTAAGAGATGTACCCGGTAGGCTGTAAGAGCACTGTGCAAAGCGAGTTGTTTCTTAGCTTCCCAAAGAGCTGGAAGCAAGATGCTCTGGGGCCCTACTCGCCCTTTGGAAAGAAGCCTGCACGTTGTGCCTTTCAGCTTTAGGGCAATGTAGCACACCCAGAGCAGTAGTTCTGCTGCAGCCAGATGAGGCCTGCAAAGAAACTGCGTTTCACAGGCCTTTGTAAGAGATGTTCCCGGTAGGCTGTGAGAGCACTGTGCAGACCGAGTTGTTTCTTAGCTTCCCAAAGAGCTGGAAGCAAGATGCTCTGGGACCCAAATCGCCCTTTGGAAAGAAGCCTGCACATTGTGCCTTTCAGCTCTAGGGCAATGTAGCACACCCAGAGCAGAAGTTCTGCTTCAGCCAGATGAGGCCTGCAGAGAAACTGCGTTTCACAGGCCTTTGTAAGAGATGTTCCCGGTAGGCTGTAAGAGCACTGTGCAGAGCGAGTTGCTTCTTAGCTTCCCAAAGAGCTGGAAGCAAGATGCTGTGGGCCCCAACTCGCCCTTTGGAAAGAAGCCTGCACGTTGTGCCTCTCAGCTCTAGGGCAATGTAGCACACCCAGAGCAGAAGTTCTGCTTCAGCCAGATCAGGACTGCAAAGAAACTGCGTTTCACAGGCCTTTGAAAGAGATGTTCCTGGTAGGCTGTAAGAGCTCGGTGCGGAGCAAGTTGTTTCTTAGCTTCCCAAAGAGCTGGAAGCAAGATGCTCTGGGGCCCAACTCGCCCTTTGGAAAGAAGCCTGCACGTTGTGCCTTTCAGCTTTAGGGCAATGTAGCACACCCAGAGCAGTAGTTCTGCTGCAGCCAGATGAGGCCTGCAAAGAAACTGCGTTTCACAGGCCTTTGTAAGAGATGTTCCCGGTAGGCTGTGAGAGCACTGTGCAGACCGAGTTATTTCTCAGCTTCCCAAAGAGCTGGAAGCAAGATGCTCTGGGTCCAACTCGCCCTTTGGAAAGAAGCCTGCACGTTGTGCCTTTCACCTCTAGGGCAATGTAGCACACCCAGAGCAGAAGTTCTACTTCAGCCAGATCAGTCCTGCAGCGAAACTGCGTTTCACAGGCCTTTGTAAGTGATGTTCCCGGTAGGCTGTAAGAGCACTTTGCAGAGCGAGTTGTTTCTTAGCTTCCCAAAGAGCTGGAAGCAAGATGCTCTGGGGCCCAACTCGCCCTTTGGAAAGAAGCCTGCAGGTTGTGCCTTTCTGCTCTAGGGCAATGTAGCACACCCAGAGCAGAAGTTCTGCTTCAGCCAGATCAGGCCTGCAAAGAAACTGCGTTTCACAGGCCTTTGTAAGAGATGTTCCCGGTAGGCTGTAAGAGCTCGGTGCGGAGCGAGTTGTTTCTCAGCTTCCCAAAGAGCTGGAAGCAAGATGCTCTGGGGCCCAACTCGCCCTTTGGAAAGAAGCCTGCACCTTGTGCCTTTCAGCTTTAGGGCAATGTAGCCCACCCAGAGCAGTAGTTCTGCTGCAGCCAGATGAGGCCTGCAAAGAAACTGCGTTTCACAGGCCTTTGTAAGAGATGTACCCGGTAGGCTGTGAGAGCACTGTGCAGACCGAGTTGTTTCTTAGCTTCCCAAAGAGCTGGAAGCAAGATGCTCTGGGGCCCAAATCGCCCTTTGGAAAGAAGCCTGCACGTTGTGCCTTTCAGCTCTAGGGCAATGTAGCACACCCAGAGCAGAAGTTCTGCTTCAGCCAGATCAGGCCTGCAAAGAAACTGCGTTTCACAGGCCTTTGTAAGAGATGTTCCCAGTAGGCTGTGAGAGAACTGTGCAGAGCGAGTTGTTTCTTAGCTTCCCAAAGAGCTGGAAGCAAGATGCTCTGGGTCCCAACTCTCTGTTTGGAAAGAAGCCTGCACTTTGTGCCTTTCTGCTCTAGGGCAATGTAGCACACCCAGCACAGAAGTTCTGCTTCATCCAGATCAGGCCTGCAAAGAAACTGCGTTTCACAGGCCTTTGTAAGAGATGTTCCCGGTAGGCTGTAAGAGCACTGTGCAGAGCGAGTTGTTTCTTAGCTTCCCAAAGAGCTGGAAGCAAGATGCTCTGGGTCCCAACTCGCACTTTGGAAAGAAGCCTGCACCTTGTGCCTTTCTGCTCTAGGGCAATGTAGCACTCCCAGAGCAGAAGTTCTGCTTCAGCCAGATCAGGCCTACAGAGAAACTGCCTTTCACAGGCCTTTGTAAGTGGTGTTCCCGGTAGGCTGCAAGAGCGCTTTGCAGAGCGAGTTGTTTCTTAGCTTCCCAAAGAGCTGGAAGCAAGATGCTCTTGGGCCCAACTCGCCGTTTGGAAAGAAGCCTGCACGTTGTGCCTTTCAGCTCTAGGGCAATGCAGAACACCAGAGCAGAAGTTCTGCTTCAGCCAGATCAGGCCTGCAAAGAAACTGGGTTTCACAGGCCTTTGTAAGAGATGTTCCCGGTAGGCTGTAAGAGTACTGTGCAGAGCGAGTTGTTTCTTAGCTTCCCAAAGAGCTTGAAGCAAGATGCTCTGGGTCCAACTCGCCCTTTGGAAAATAGACTGCACGTTGTGCCTTTCAGCTCTAGGGCAATGTAGCACACCCAGAGCAGAAGTTCTACTTCAGCCAGATCAGTCCTTCAGTGAAACTGCGTTTCACAGGCCTTTGTAAGAGATGTTCCCGGTAGGCTGTAAGAGCACTTTGCAGAGCGAGTTGTTTCTTAGCTTCCCAAAGAGCTGGAAGCAAGATGCTCTGGGGCCCAACTCGCCCTTTTGAAAGAAGCCTGCATGTTGTGCCTTTCTGCTCTAGGGCAATGTAGCACACCCAGAGCAGAAGTTCTGCTTCAGCCAGATGAGGCCTGCAAAGAAACTGCGTTTCACAGGACTTTGAAAGAGATGTTCCTGGTAGGCTGTAAGAGCTCGGTGCGGAGCGAGTTGTTTCTTAGCTTCCCAAAGAGCTGGAAGTAAGATGCTCTTGGGCCCAACTCGCCCTTTGGAAAGAAGCCTGCGCGTTGTGCCTTTCAGCTTTAGGGCAATGTAGCACACCCAGAGCAGTAGTTCTGCTGCAGCCAGATGAGGCCTGCAAAGAAACTGGGTTTCACAGGCCTTTGTAAGAGATGTTCCCGGTAGGCTGTGAGAGCACTGTGCAGACCGAGTTGTTTCTTAGCTTCCCAAAGAGCTGGAAGCAAGATGCTCTGGGGCCCAAATCGCCCTTTGGAAAGAAGCCTGCACGTTGTGCCTTTCAGCTCTAGGGCAATGTAGCACACCCAGAGCAGAAGTTCTGCTTCAGCCAGATGAGGCCTGCAGAGAAACTGCGTTTCAGAGGCCTTTGTAAGAGATGTTCCCGGTAGGCTGTAAGAGCACTGTGCAGAGCGAGTTGTTTCTTAGCTTCCCAAAGAGCTGGAAGCAAGATGCTGTGGGGCCCAACTCGCCCTTTGGAAAGAAGCCTGCACGTTGTGCCTTTCAGCTTTAGGGCAATGTAGCACACCCAGAGCAGAAGTTCTGCTTCAGCCATATCAGGCCTGCAAAGAAACTGCGTTTCACAGGCCTTTGAAAGAGATGTTCCTGGTAGGCTGTAAGAGCTCGGTGCAGAGCGAGTTGTTTCTTAGCTTCCCAAAGAGCTGGAAGCAAGATACTCTTGGGCCCAACTCGCCCTTTGGAAAGAAGCCTGCACGTTGTGCCTTTCAGCTTTAGGGCAATGTAGCACACCCAGAGCAGTAGTTCTGCTGCAGAAAGATGAGGCCTGCAAAGAAACTGCGTTTCACAGGCCTTTGTAAGAGATGTTCCCGGTAGGCTGTAAGAGCACTGTGCAGAGCGAGTTGTTTCTTAGCTTCCCAAAGAGCTGGAAGCAAGATGCTCTGGGGCCCAACTCGCCCTTTGGAAAGAAGCCTGCACGTTGTGCCTTTCTGCTCTAGGGCAATGTAACACACCCAGAGCAGAAGTTCTGCTTCAGCCAGATCAGGCCTGCAAAGAAACTGCGTTTCACAGGTCTTTAAAAGAGATGTTCCTGGTAGGCTGTAAGGGCTCGGTGCAGAGCGAGTTGTTTCTTAGCTTCCCAAAGAGCTGGAAGCAAGATACTCTTGGGCCCAACTCGCCCTTTGGAAAGAAGCCTGCACGTTGTGCCTTTCAGCTTTAGGGCAATGTAGCACACCCAGAGCAGTAGTTCTGCTGCAGCCAGATGAGGCCTGCAAAGAAACTGCGTTTCACAGGCCTTTGTAAGAGATGTTCCCGGTAGGCTGTGAGAGCACTGTGCAGAGCGAGTTGTTTCTTAACTTCCCAAAGAGCTGGAAGCAAGATGCTCTGGGGCCCAACTCGCCCTTTGGAAAGAAGCCTGCACGTTGTGCCTTTCTGCTCTAGGGCAATGTAACACACCCAGAGCAGAAGTTCTGCTTCAGCCAGATCAGGCCTGCAAAGAAACTGCGTTTCACAGGACTTTGAAAGAGATGTTCCTGGTAGGCTGTAAGAGCTCGGTGCGGAGCGAGTTGTTTCTTAGCTTCCCAAAGAGCTGGAAGCAAGATGCTCTTGGGCCCAACTCGCCCTTTGGAAAGACGCCTGCACGTTGTGCCTTTCAGCTTTAGGGCAATGTAGCACACCCAGAGCAGTAGTTCTGCTGCAGCCAGATGAGGCCTGCAAAGAAACTGGGTTTCACAGGCCTTTGTAAGAGATGTTCCCGGTAGGCTGTGAGAGCACTGTGCAGACCGAGTTGTTTCTTAGCTTCCCAAAGAGCTGGAAGCAAGATGCTCTGGGGCCCAAATCGCCCTTTGGAAAGAAGCCTGCACGTTGTGACTTTCAGCTCTAGGGCAATGTAGCACACCCAGAGCAGAAGTTCTGCTTCAGCCAGATGAGGCCTGCAGAGAAACTGCGTTTCACAGGCCTTTGTAAGAGATGTTCCCGGTAGGCTGTAAGAGCACTGTGCAGAGCGAGTTGTTTCTTAGCTTCCCAAAGAGCTGGAAGCAAGATGCTGTGGGGCCCAACTCGCCCTTTGGAAAGAAGCCTGCACGTTGTGCCTTTCAGCTTTAGGGCAATGTAGCACACCCAGAGCAGTAGTTCTGCTGCAGCCAGATGAGGCCTGCAAAGAAACTCGTTTCACAGGCCTTTGTAAGAGATGTTCCAGGTAGGCTGTGAGAGCACTGTGCAGAGCGAGTTGTTTCTTAGCTTCCCAAAGAGCTGGAAGCAAGATGCTCTGGGTCCCAACTCTCCCTTTGGAAAGAAGACTGCACGTTGTGCCTTTCAGCTCTAGGGCAATGTAGCCCACCCAGAGCAGAAGTTCTGCTTCAGCCAGATGAGGCCTGCAAAGAAACTGGGTTTCACAGGCCTTTGTAAGAAATGTACCCGGTAGGCTCTAAGAGCACTGTGCAGAGCGAGTTGTTTCTTAGCTTCCCAAAGAGCTGGAAGCAAGATGCTCATGGGCCCAACTCACCCTTTGGAAAGAAGCCTGCACGTTGTGCCTTTCACCTCTAGGGCAATGTAGCACACCCAGAGCAGAAGTTCTACTTCAGCCAGATCAGTCCTGCAGCGAAACTGCGTTTCACAGGCCTTTGTAAGTGATGTTCCCGGTAGGCTGTAAGAGCACTTTGCAGAGCGAGTTGTTTCTTAGCTTCCCAAAGAGCTGGAAGCAAGATGCTCTGGGGCCCAACTCGCCCTTTGGAAAGAAGCCTGCACGTTGTGCCTTTCTGCTCTAGGGCAATGTAGCACACCCAGAGCAGAAGTTCTGCTTCAGCCAGATCAGGCCTGCAAAGAAACTGCGTTTCACAGGCCTTTGTAAGAGATGTTCCCGGTAGGCTGTAAGAGCTCGGTGCGGAGCGAGTTGTTTCTTAGCTTCCCAAAGAGCTGGAAGCAAGATGCTCTGGGGCCCAACTCGCCCTTTGGAAAGAAGCCTGCACCTTGTGCCTTTCAGCTTTAGGGCAATGTAGCCCACCCAGAGCAGTAGTTCTGCTGCAGCCAGATGAGGCCTGCAAAGAAACTGCGTTTCACAGGCCTTTGTAAGAGATGTACCCGGTAGGCTCTGAGAGCACTGTGCAGACCGAGTTGTTTCTTAGCTTCCCAAAGAGCTGGAAGCAAGATGCTCTGGGGCCCAAATCGCCCTTTGGAAAGAAGCCTGCACGTTGTGCCTTTCAGCTCTAGGGCAATGTAGCACACCCAGAGCAGAAGTTCTGCTTCAGCCAGATCAGGCCTGCAAAGAAACTGCGTTTCACAGGCCTTTGTAAGAGATGTTCCCGGTAGGCTGTGAGAGAACTGTGCAGAGCGAGTTGTTTCTTAGCTTCCCAAAGAGCTGGAAGCAAGATGCTCTGGATCCCAACTCTCTCTTTGGAAAGAAGCCTGCACTTTGTGCCTTTCTGCTCTAGGGCAATGTAGCACACCCAGCACAGAAGTTCTGCTTCATCCAGATCAGGCCTGCAAAGAAACTGCGTTTCACAGGCCTTTGTAAGAGATGTTCCCGGTAGGCTGTAAGAGCACTGTGCAGAGCGAGTTGTTTCTTAGCTTCCCAAAGAGCTGGAAGCAAGATGCTCTGGGTCCCAACTCGCCCTTTGGAAAGAAGCCTGCACCTTGTGCCTTTCAGCTCTAGGGCAATGTAGCACACCTACAGCAGAAGTTCTGCGTCAGCCAGATCAGGCCTGCAAAGAAACTGCATTTCACAGGCCTTTGTAAGAGATGTTCCCGGTAGGCTGTAACAGCACTGTGCAGAGCGAGTTGTTTCTTAGCGTCCCAAAGAGCTGGAAGCAAGATGCTCTGCAGCCCAACTCGCCCTTTGGAAAGAAGCCTGCACGTTGTGCCTTTCTGCTCTAGGGCAATGTAGCACTCCCAGAGCAGAAGTTCTGCTTCAGCCAGATCAGGCCTGCAGAGAAACTGCCTTTCACAGGCCTTTGTAAGTGGTGTTCCCGGTAGGCTGCAAGAGCGCTTTGCAGAGCGAGTCGTTTCTTAGCTTCCCAAAGAGCTGGAAGCAAGATGCTCTTGGGCCCAACTCGCCGTTTGGAAAGAAGCCTGCACGTTGTGCCTTTCAGCTCTAGGGCAATGCAGAACACCAGAGCAGAAGTTCTGCTTCAGCCAGATCAGGCCTGCAAAGAAACTGGGTTTCACAGGCCTTTGTAAGAGATGTTCCCGGTAGGCTGTAAGAGTACTGTGCAGAGCGAGTTGTTTCTTAGCTTCCCAAAGATCTTGAAGCAAGATGCTCTGGGTCCAACTCGCCCTTTGGAAAATAGACTGCACGTTGTGCCTTTCAGCTCTAGGGCAATGTAGCACACCCAGAGCAGAAGTTCTACTTCAGCCAGATCAGTCCTTCAGCGAAACTGCGTTTCACAGGCCTTTGTAAGTGATGTTCCCGGTAGGCTGTAAGAGCACTTTGCAGAGCGAGTTGTTTCTTAGCTTCCCAAAGAGCTGGAAGCAAGATGCTCTGGGGCCCAACTCGCCCTTTGGAAAGAAGCCTGCACGTTGTGCCTTTCATCTCTAGGGCAATGTAGCACACCCAGAGCAGAAGTTCTGCTTCAGCCAGATCAGGCCTGCAAAGAAACTGCGTTTCACAGGCCTTTGTAAGAGATGTTCCCGGTAGGCTGTAAGAGCGCTGTGCAGAGCGAGTTGTTTCTTAGCTTCCCAAAGAGCTGGAAGCAAGATGCTCTGGGGCCCAACTCGCCCTTTGGAAAGAAGCCTGCACGTTGTGCCTCTCAGCTCTAGGGCAATGTAGCACACCCAGAGCAGAAGTTCTGCTTCAGCCATATCAGTCCTGCAAAGAAACTGCGTTTCACAGGCCTTTGAAAGAGATGTTCCTGGTAGGCTGTAAGAGCTCGGTGCGGAGCGAGTTGTTTCTTAGCTTCCCAAAGAGCTGGAAGCAAGATACTCTTGGGCCCAACTCGCCCTTTGGAAAGAAGCCTGCACGTTGTGCCTCTCAGCTCTAGGGCAATGTAGCACACCCAGAGCAGAAGTTCTGCTTCAGCCAGATGAGGCCTGCAGAGAAACTGCGTTTCACAGGCCTTTGTAAGAGATGTTCCCGGTAGGCTGTAAGAGCACTGTGCAGAGCGAGTTGTTTCTTAGCTTCCCAAAGAGCTGGAAGCAAGATGCTGTGGGGCCCAACTCGCCCTTTGGAAAGAAGCCTGCACGTTGTGCCTTTCAGCTTTAGGGCAATGTAGCACACCCAGAGCAGTAGTTCTGCTGCAGCCAGATGAGGCCTGCAAAGAAACTGCGTTTCACAGGCCTTTGTAAGAGATGTTCCAGGTAGACTGTGAGAGCACTGTGCAGAGCGAGTTGTTTCTTAGCTTCCCAAAGAGCTGGAAGCAAGATGCTCTGGGTCCCAACTCTCCCTTTGGAAAGAAGACTGCACGTTGTGCCTTTCAGCTCTAGGGCAATGTAGCCCACCCAGAGCAGAAGTTCTGCTTCAGCCAGATGAGGCCTGCAAAGAAACTGGGTTTCACAGGCCTTTGTAAGAAATGTACCCGGTAGGCTCTAAGAGCACTGTGCAGAGCGAGTAGTTTCTTAGCTTCCCAAAGAGCTGGAAGCAAGATGCTCAGGGGCCCAACTCACCCTTTGGAAAGAAGCCTGCACGTTGTGCCTTTCAACTCTAGGGCAATGTAGCACACCCAGAGCAGAAGTTCTACTTCAGCCAGATCAGTCCTGCAGCGAAACTGCGTTTCACAGGCCTTTGTAAGTGATGTTCCCGGTAGGCTGTAAGAGCACTTTGCAGAGCGAGTTGTTTCTTAGCTTCCCAAAGAGCTGGAAGCAAGATGCTCTGGGGCCCAACTCGCCCTTTGGAAAGAAGCCTGCACGTTGTGCCTTTCTGCTCTAGGGCAATGTAGCACACCCAGAGCAGAAGTTCTGCTTCAGCCAGATCAGGCCTGCAAAGAAACTGCGTTTCACAGGCCTTTGTAAGAGATGTTCCCGGTAGGCTGTAAGAGCTCGGTGCGGAGCGAGTTGTTTCTTAGCTTCCCAAAGAGCTGGAAGCAAGATGCTCTGGGGCCCAACTCGCCCTTTGGAAAGAAGCCTGCACCTTGTGCCTTTCAGCTTTAGGGCAATGTAGCCCACCCAGAGCAGTAGTTCTGCTGCAGCCAGATGAGGCCTGCAAAGAAACTGCGTTTCACAGGCCTTTGTAAGAGATGTACCCGGTAGGCTCTGAGAGCACTGTGCAGACCGAGTTGTTTCTTAGCTTCCCAAAGAGCTGGAAGCAAGATGCTCTGGGGCCCAAATCGCCCTTTGGAAAGAAGCCTGCACGTTGTGCCTTTAAGCTCTAGGGCAATGTAGCACACCCAGAGCAGAAGTTCTGCTTCAGCCAGATCAGGCCTGCAAAGAAACTGCGTTTCACAGGCCTTTGTAAGAGATGTTCCCGGTAGGCTGTGAGAGAACTGTGCAGAGCGAGTTGTTTCTTAGCTTCCCAAAGAGCTGGAAGCAAGATGCTCTGGGTCCCAACTCTCTGTTTGGAAAGAAGCCTGCACTTTGTGCCTTTCTGCTCTAGGGCAATGTAGCACACCCAGCACAGAAGTTCTGCTTCATCCAGATCAGGCCTGCAAAGAAACTGCGTTTCACAGGCCTTTGTAAGAGATGTTCCCGGTAGGCTGTAAGTGCACTGTGCAGAGCGAGTTGTTTCTTAGCGTCCCAAAGAGCTGGAAGCAAGATGCTCTGCGGCCCAACTCGCCCTTTGGAAAGAAGCCTGCACGTTGTGCCTTTCTGCTCTAGGGCAATGTAGCACTCCCAGAGCAGAAGTTCTGCTTCAGCCAGATCAGGCCTGCAGAGAAACTGCCTTTCACAGGCCTTTGTAAGTGGTGTTCCCGGTAGGCTGCAAGAGCGCTTTGCAGAGCGAGTTGTTTCTTAGCTTCCCAAAGAGCTGGAAGCAAGATGCTCTTGGGCCCAACTCGCCGTTTGGAAAGAAGCCTGCACGTTGTGCCTTTCAGCTCTAGGGCAATGCAGAACACCAGAGCAGAAGTTCTGCTTCAGCCAGATCAGGCCTGCAAAGAAACTGGGTTTCACAGGCCTTTGTAAGAGATGTTCCCGGTAGGCTGTAAGAGTACTGTGCAGAGCGAGTTGTTTCTTAGCTTCCCAAAGAGCTGGAAGCAAGATCCTCTGGGGCCCAACTCGCCATTTGGAAAGAAGCCTGCACGTTGTGCCTCTCAGCTCTAGGGCAATGTAGCACACCCAGAGCAGAAGTTCTGCTTCAGCCATATCAGGCCTGCAAAGAAACTGCGTTTCACAGGCCTTTGAAAGAGATGTTCCTGGTAGGCTGTAAGAGCTCGGTGCGGAGGGAGTTGTTTCTTAGCTTCCCAAAGTGCTGGAAGCAAGATGCTCTTGGGCCCTACTCGCCCTTTGGAAAGAAGCCTGCACGTTGTGCCTTTCTGCTTTAGGGCAATGTAGCACACCCAGAGCAGTAGTTCTGCTGCAGCCAGATGAGGCCTGCAAAGAAACTGCGTTTCACAGGCCTATGTAAGAGATGTTCCCGGTAGGCTGTGAGAGCACTGTGCAGACCGAGTTGTTTCTTAGCTTCCCAAAGAGCTGGAAGCAAGATCCTCTGGGGCCCAAATCGCCCTTTGGAAAGAAGCCTGCACATTGTGCCTTTCAGCTCTAGGGCAATGTAACACACCCAGAGCAGAAGTTCTGCTTCACCCAGATCAGGCCTGCAAAGAAACTGCGTTTCACAGGCCTTTGTAAGAGATGTTCCCGGTAGGCTGTAAGAGCGCTGTGCAGAGCGAGTTGTTTCTTAGCTTCCCAAAGAGCTTGAAGCAAGATGCTCTGGGTCCAACTCGCCCTTTGGAAAATAGACTGCACGTTGTGCCTTTCAGCTCTAGGGCAATGTAGCACACCAAGAGCAGAAGTTCTACTTCAGCCAGATCAGTCCTTCAGCGAAACTGCGTTTCACAGGCCTTTGTAAGAGATGTTCCTGGTAGGCTGTAAGAGCGCTGTGCAGAGCGAGTTGTTTCTTAGCTTCCCAAAGAGCTGGAAGCAAGATGCTCTGGGGCCCAACTCGCCATTTGGAAAGAAGCCTACACGTTGTGCCTCTCAGCTCTAGGGCAATGTAGCACACCCAGAGCAGAAGTTCTGCTTCAGCCATATTAGGCCTGCAAAGAAACTGCGTTTCACAGGCCTTTGAAAGAGATGTTCCTGGTAGGCTGTAAGAGCACTGTGCAGAGCGAGTTGTTTCTTAGCGTCCCAAAGAGCTGGAAGCAAGATGCTCTGGAGACCAACTCGCCCTTTGGAAAGAAGCCTGCACGTTTTGCCTTTCAGCTCTAGGGCAATGTAGCATACCCAGAGCTGACGTTCTACTTCAGCCAGATGAGTCCTGCAGAGAAACTGCGTTTCACAGGACTCTGTAAGTGATGTTCCCGGTAGGCTGTAAGAGCACTTTGCAGAGCGAGTTGTTTCTTAGCTTCCCAAAGAACAGGAAGCAAGATGCTCTGGGGACCAACTCGCCCTTTGGAAAGAAGCCTGCACGTTGTGCCTTTCTGCTCTAGGGCAATGTAGCACACCCAGAGCAGAAGTTCTGCTTCAGCCAGATCAGGCCTGCAGAGGAACTGCGTTTCACAGGCCTTTGTAAGTGATGTTCCCGGTAGGCTGTAAGAGCACTTTGCAGAGCGAGTTGTTTCTTAGCTTCCCAAAGAGCTGGAAGCAAGATGCTCTGGGGCCCAACTCGCCCTTTGGAAAGAAGCCTGCACGTTGTGCCTTTCTGCTCTAGGGCAATGTAGCACACCCAGAGCAGAAGTTCTGCTTCAGCCAGATCAGGCCTGCAAAGAAACTGCGTTTCACAGGCCTTTGAAAGAGATGTTCCCGGTAGGCTGTAAGAGCACTGTGCAGAGCGAGTTGTTTCTTAGCTTCCCAAAGAGCTGGAAACAAGATGCTCTGGGGCCCAACTCGCCCTTTGGAAAGAAGCCTGCACGTTGTGCCTTTCAGCTTTAGGGCAATGTAGCACACCCAGAGCAGTAGTTCTGCTGCAGCCAGATGAGGCCTGCAAAGAAACTGCGTTTCACAGGCCTTTGTAAGAGATGTTCCCGGTAAGCTGTGAGAGCACTGTGCAGAGCGAGTTGTTTCATAGCTTCCCAAAGAGCTGGAAGCCAGAAGCTCTGGGGCCCAACTCGCCCTTTGGAAAGAAGCCTGCACGTTGTGCCTTTCAGCTCTAGGGCAATGTAGCACACCCAGAGCAGAAGTTCTGCTTCAGCCAGATGAGGCCTGCAGAGAAACTGCGTTTCACAGGCCTTTGTAAGAGATGTTCCCCTTAGGCTGTAAGAGCACTGTGCAGAGCGAGTTGTTTCTTAGCTTCCCAAAGAGCTGGAAGCAAGATGCTCTGGGTCCAACTCGCCCTTTGGAAAGAAGCCTGCACGTTGTGCCTTTCAGCTCTAGGGCAATGTAGCACACCCAGAGCAGAAGTTCTACTTCAGCCAGATCAGTCCTGCAGCGAAACTGCGTTTCACAGGCCTTTGTAAGTGATGTTCCCGGTAGGCTGTAAGAGCACTTTGCATAGCGAGTTGTTTCTTAGCTTCCCAAAGAGCTGGAAGCAAGATGCTCTGGGGCCCAACTCGCCCTTTGGAAAGAAGCCTGCACGTTGTGCCTTTCTGCTCTAGGGCAATGTAACACACCCAGAGCAGAAGTTCTGCTTCAGCCAGATCAGGCCTTCAAAGAAACTGCGTTTCACAGGCCTTTGTAAGAGATGTTCCCGGTAGGCTGTAAGAGCGCTGTGCAGAGCGAGTTGTTTCTTAGCTTCCCAAAGAGCTGGAAGCAAGATGCTCTGGGTCCCAACTCGCCCTTTGGAAAGAAGCCTGCACGTTGTGCCTTTCAGCTTTAGGGCAATGTAGCACACCCAGAGCAGTAGTTCTGCTGCAGCCAGATGAGGCCTGCAAAGAAACTGCGTTTCACAGGCCTTTGTAAGAGATGTTCCCGGTAAGCTGTGAGAGCACTGTGCAGAGCGAGTTGTTTCATAGCTTCCCAAAGAGCTGGAAGCCAGAAGCTCTGGGGCCCAACTCGCCCTTTGGAAAGAAGCCTGCACGTTGTGCCTTTCAGCTCTAGGGCAATGTAGCACACCCAGAGCAGAAGTTCTGCGTCAGCGAGATCAGGCCTGCAAAGAAACTGCGTTTCACAGGCCTTTGTTAGAGATGTTCCCGGTAGGCTGTAAGAGCACTGTGCAGAGCGAGTTGTTTCTTAGCTTCCCAAAGAGCTGGAAGCAAGATGCTCTGGGGCCCAACTCGCCCTTTGGAAAGAAGCCTGCACGTTTTGCCTTTCAGCTTTAAGGCAATGTAGCACACCCAGAGCAGTAGTTCTGCTGCAGCCAGATCAGGCCTGCAAAGAAACTGCGTTTCACAGGCCTTTGGAAGAGATGTTCCCACTAGGCTGTTAGAGCACTGTGCAGAGCGAGTTGTTTCTTAGCTTCCCAAAGAGCTGGAAGCAAGATGCTCTGGGGCCCAACTCTCCCTTTTGAAAGAAGACTGCACGTTGTGCCTTTCAGCTCTAGGGCAATGTAGCCCACCCAGAGTAGAAGTTCTGCTTCAGCCAGATGAGGCCTGCAAAGAAACTGGGTTTCACAGGCCTTTGTAAGAAATGTACCCGGTAGGCTCTAAGAGCACTGTGCAGAGCGAGTTGTTTCTTAGCTTCCCAAAGAGCTGGAAGCAAGATGCTGTGGGGCCCAACTCGCCCTTTGGAAAGAAGCCTGCACGTTGTGACTTTCAGCTTTAGGGCAATGTAGCACACCCAGAGCAGTAGTTCTGCTGCAGCCAGATGAGGCCTGCAAAGAAACTGCGTTTCACAGGCCTTTGTAAGAGATGTTCCAGGTAGGCTGTGAGAGCACTGTGCAGAGCGAGTTGTTTCTTAGCTTCCCAAAGAGCTTTAAGCAAGATGCTCTGGGTCCCAACTCTCCCTTTGGAAAGAAGACTGCACATTTTGCCTTTCAGCTCTAGGGCAATCTAAAGCACCCAGAGCAGAAGTTCTACTTCAGCCAGATCAGTCCTGCAGAGAAAATGCGTTTCACAGGCCTTTGTAAGTGATGTTCCCGGTAGGCTGTAAGAGCACTGTGCAGAGCGAGTTGTTTCTTAGCTTCCCAAAGAGCTGGAAGCAAGATGCTCTGGGGCCCAACTCGCCCTTTGGAAAGAAGCCTGCACGTTGTGCCTTTCTGATCTAGGGCAATGTAGCACACCCAGAGCAGAAGTTCTGCTTCAGCCAGATCAGGCCTGCAAAGAAACTGCGTTTCACAGGCCTTTGTCAGAGATGTTCCCGGTAGGCTGTAAGAGCACTGTGCTGAGCGAGTTGTTTCTTAGCTTCCCAAAGAGCTGGAAGCAAGATGCTGTGGGGCCCAACTCGCCATTTGGAAAGAAGCCTGCACGTTGTGCCTTTCAGCTCTAGGGCAATGTAGCACACCCAGAGCAGAAGTTCTGCTTCATCCATATGAGGCCTGCAAAGAAACTGGGTTCTACAGGCCTTTGTAAGAGATGTACCCGGTAGGCTGTAAGAGCACTGTGCAGAGCGAGCTGTTTATTAGCTTCCCAAAGAGCTGGAAGCAAGATTCTCTGGGGCCCAACTCGCCCTTTGGAAAGAAGCCTGCACGTTGTGCCTTTCAGCTTTAGGACAATGTAGCACACCCAGAGCAGTAGTTCTGCTGCAGCCAGATGAGGCCTGCAAAGAAACTGCGTTTCACAGGCCTTTGTAAGAGATGTTCCCGGTAGGCTGTGAGAGCACTGTGCAGAGCGAGTTGTTTCTTAGCTTCCCAAAGAGCTGGAAGCAAGATGCTCTGCGTCCCAACTCTCTCTTTGGAAAGAAGCCTGCACGTTATGCCTTTCTGCTCTAGGGCAATGTAGCACACCCAGCGCAGAAGTTCTGCTTCATCCAGATCAGGCCTGCAAAGAAACTGCGTTTCACAGGCCTTTGTAAGAGATGTTCCCGGTAGGCTGTAAGAGCACTGTGCAGAGCGAGTTGTGTCTTAGCTTCCCAAAGAGCTGGAAGCAAGATGCTCTGGGTCCCAACTCACCCTTTGGAAAGAAGCCTGCACGTTTTGCCTTTCAGCTCTAGGGCAATGTAGCACACCCAGAGTAGAAGTTCTGCGTCAGCCAGATCAGGCCTGCAAAGAAACTGCGTTTCACAGGCCTTTGTAAGAGATGTTCCCGTTAGGCTGTAAGAGCACTGTGCAGAGCGAGTTGTTTCTTAGCGTCCCAAAGAGCTGGAAGCAAGATGCTCTGGAGACCAACTCGCCCTTTGGAAAGAAGCCTGCACGTTTTGCCTTTCAGCTCTAGGGCAATGTAGCATACCCAGAGCTGACGTTCTACTTCAGCCAGATCAGTCCTGCAGAGAAACTGCGTTTCACAGGACTCTGTAAGTGATGTTCCCGGTAGGCTGTAAGAGCACTTTGCAGAGCGAGTTGTTTCTTAGCTTCCCAAAGAGCTGGAAGCAAGATGCTCTGGGGCCCAACTCGCCCTTTGGAAAGAAGCCTGCATGTTGTGCCTTTCTGCTCTAGGGCAATGTAGCACACCCAGAGCAGAAGTTCTGCTTCAGCCAGATGAGGCCTGCAAAGAAACTGCGTTTCACAGGCCTTTGTAAGAGATGTTCCTGGTAGGCTGTAAGAGCGCTGTGCAGAGCGAGTTGTTTCTTAGCTTCCCAAAGAGCTGGAAGCAAGATGCTCTGGGGCCCAACTCGCCATTTGGAAAGAAGCCTGAACGTTGTGCCTCTCAGCTCTAGGGTAATGTAGCACACCCAGAGCAGAAGTTCTGCTTCAGCCATATCAGGCCTGCAAAGAAACTGCGTTTCACAGGCCTTTGAAAGAGATGTTCCTGGTAGGCTGTAAGAGCTCGGTGCGGAGCGAGTTGTTTCTTAGCTTCCCAAAGAGCTGGAAGCAAGATGCTCTTCGGCCCTACTCGCCCTTTGGAAAGAAGCCTGCACGTTGTGCCTTTCAGCGTTAGGGCAATGTAGCACACCCAGAGCAGTAGTTCTGCTGCAGCCAGAGCAGGCCTGCAAAGAAACTGCGTTTCACAGGCCTTTGTAAGAGATGTTCCCGGTAGGCTGTGAGAGCACTGTGCAGAGCGAGTTGTTTCTTAGCTTCCCAAAGAGCTGGAAGCAAGATGCTCAGGGGCCCAACTCACCCTTTGGAAAGAAGCCTGCACGTTGTGCCTTTCAGCTGTAGGGCAATGTAGCACACCCACAGCAGAAGTTCTGCTTCAGCCAGATGAGGCCTGCAAAGAAACTGGGTTTCACAGGCCTTTGTAAGAGATGTACCCGGTAGGCTGTAAGAGCACTGTGCAAAGCGAGTTGTTTCTTAGCTTCCCAAAGAGCTGGAAGCAAGATGCTCTGGGGCCCTACTCGCCCTTTGGAAAGAAGCCTGCACGTTGTGCCTTTCAGCTTTAGGGCAATCTAAAGCACCCAGAGCAGAAGTTCTACTTCAGCCAGATCAGTCCTGCAGAGAAACTGCGTTTCACAGGCCTTTGTAAGTGATGTTCCCGGTAGGCTGTAAGAGCACTGTGCAGAGCGAGTTGTTTCTTAGCTTCCCAAAGAGCTGGAAGCAAGATGCTCTGGGTCCCAACTCGCCCTTTGGAAAGAAGCCTGCACGTTGTGCCTTTCTGATCTAGGGCAATGTAGCACACCCAGAGCAGAAGTTCTGCTTCAGCCATATCAGGCCTGCAAAGAAACTGCGCTTCACAGGCCTTTGTAAGAGATGTTCCCGGTAGGCTGTAAGAGCACTGTGCAGAGCGAGTTGTTTCTTAGCTTCCCAGAGAGCTGGAAGCAAGATGCTCTGGGGCCCAAGTCGCCCTTTGGAAAGAAGCCTGCACGTTGTGCCTTTCAGCTCTATGGCAATGTAGCACACCCAGAGCAGAAGTTCTGCTTCAGCCAGATCAGGCCTGCAGAGAAACTGCGTTTCACAGGCCTTTGTAAGAGATGTTCCCGGTAGGCTGTAAGAGCACTGTGCAGAGCGAGTTGTTTATTAGCTTCCAAAAGAGCTGGAAGCAAGATGCTCTGGGACCCAACTCGCCCTTTGGAAAGAAGTCTGCACGTTGTGCCTTTCAGCTTTAGGGCAATGTAGCACACCCAGAGCAGTAGTTCTGCTGCAGCCAGATGAGGCCTGCAAAGAACTGCGTTTCACAGGCCGTTGTAAGAGATGTTCCCGGTAGGCTGTGAGAGCACTGTGCAGAGCGAGTTGTTTCTTAGCTTCCCAAAGAGCTGGAAGCAAGATGCTCTGGGTCCCAACTCTCTCTTTGGAAAGAAGCCTGCACGTTGTGCCTTTCTGCTCTAGGGCAATGTAGCACACCCAGCGCAGAAGTTCTGCTTCATCCAGATCCGGCCTGCAAAGAAACTGCATTTCACAGGCCTTTGTAAGAGATGTTCCCGGTAGGCTGTAAGAGCACTTTGCAGAGCGAGTTGTTTCTTAGCTTCCCAAAGAGCTGGAAGCAAGATGCTCTGGGGCCCAACTCGCCATTTGGAAAGAAGCCTGCACGTTGTGCCTCTCAGCTCTAGGGCAATGTAGCACACCCAGAGCAGAAGTTCTGCTTCAGCCATATCAGGCCTGCAAAGAAACTGCGTTTCACAGGCCTTTGAAAGAGATGTTCCTGGTAGGCTGTAAGAGCTCGGTGCGGAGCGAGTTGTTTCTTAGCTTCCCAAAGAGCTGGAAGCAAGATGCTCTGGGGCCCTACTCGCCCTTTGGAAAGAAGCCTGCACGTTGTGCCTTTCAGCTTTAGGGCAATGTAGCACACCCAGAGCAGTAGTTCTGCTGCAGCCAGATGAGGCCTGCAAAGAAACTGCGTTTCACAGGCCTTTGTAAGAGATGTTCCCGGTAGGCTGTGAGAGCACTGTGCAGACCGAGTTGTTTCTTAGCTTCCCAAAGAGCTGGAAGCAAGATGCTCTGGGGCCCAAATCGCCCTTTGGAAAGAAGCCTGCACATTGTGCCTTTCAGCTCTAGGGCAATGTAGCACACCCAGAGCAGAAGTTCTGCTTCAGCCAGATGAGGCCTGCAGAGAAACTGCGTTTCACAGGCCTTTGTAAGAGATGTTCCCGGTAGGCTGTAAGAGCACTGTGCAGAGCGAGTTGTTTCTTAGCTTCCCAAAGAGCTGGAAGCAAGATGCTGTGGGCCCCAACTCGCCCTTTGGAAAGAAGCCTGCACGTTGTGCCTCTCAGCTCTAGGGCAATGTAGCACACCCAGATCAGAAGTTCTGCTTCAGCCAGATCAGGACTGCAAAGAAACTGCGTTTCACAGGCCTTTGAAAGAGATGTTCCTGGTAGGCTGTAAGAGCTCGGTGCGGAGCAAGTTGTTTCTTAGCTTCCCAAAGAGCTGGAAGCAAGATGCTCTGGGGCCCAACTCGCCCTTTGGAAAGAAGCCTGCACGTTGTGCCTTTCATCTTTAGGGCAATGTAGCACACCCAGAGCAGTAGTTCTGCTGCAGCCAGATGAGGCCTGCAAGAAACTGCGTTTCACAGGCCTTTGTAAGAGATGTTCCCGGTAGGCTGTGAGAGCACTGTGCAGACCGAGTTATTTCTCAGCTTCCCAAAGAGCTGGAAGCAAGATGCTCTGGGTCCAACTCGCCCTTTGGAAAGAAGCCTGCACGTTGTGCCTTTCACCTCTAGGGCAATGTAGCACACCCAGAGCAGAAGTTCTACTTCAGCCAGATCAGTCCTGCAGCGAAACTGCGTTTCACAGGCCTTTGTAAGTGATGTTCCCGGTAGGCTGTAAGAGCACTTTGCAGAGCGAGTTGTTTCTTAGCTTCCCAAAGAGCTGGAAGCAAGATGCTCTGGGGCCCAACTCGCCCTTTGGAAAGAAGCCTGCAGGTTGTGCCTTTCTGCTCTAGGGCAATGTAGCACACCCAGAGCAGAAGTTCTGCTTCAGCCAGATCAGGCCTGCAAAGAAACTGCGTTTCACAGGCCTTTGTAAGAGATGTTCCCGGTAGGCTGTAAGAGCTCGGTGCGGAGCGAGTTGTTTCTTAGCTTCCCAAAGAGCTGGAAGCAAGATGCTCTGGGGCCCAACTCGCCCTTTGGAAAGAAGCCTGCACCTTGTGCCTTTCAGCTTTAGGGCAATGTAGCCCACCCAGAGCAGTAGTTCTGCTGCAGCCAGATGAGGCCTGCAAAGAAACTGCGTTTCACAGGCCTTTGTAAGAGATGTACCCGGTAGGCTGTGAGAGCACTGTGCAGACCGAGTTGTTTCTTAGCTTCCCAAAGAGCTGGAAGCAAGATGCTCTGGGGCCCAAATCGCCCTTTGGAAAGAAGCCTGCACGTTGTGCCTTTCAGCTCTAGGGCAATGTAGCACACCCAGAGCAGAAGTTCTGCTTCAGCCAGATCAGGCCTGCAAAGAAACTGCGTTTCACAGGCCTTTGTAAGAGATGTTCCCAGTAGGCTGTGAGAGAACTGTGCAGAGCGAGTTGTTTCTTAGCTTCCCAAAGAGCTGGAAGCAAGATGCTCTGGGTCCCAACTCTCTCTTTGGAAAGAAGCCTGCACTTTGTGCCTTTCTGCTCTAGGGCAATGTAGCACACCCAGCACAGCAGTTCTGCTTCATCCAGATCAGGCCTGCAAAGAAACTGCGTTTCACAGGCCTTTGTAAGAGATGTTCCCGGTAGGCTGTAAGAGCACTGTGCAGAGCGAGTTGTTTCTTAGCTTCCCAAACAGCTGGAAGCAAGATGCTCTGGGTCCCAACTCGCACTTTGGAAAGAAGCCTGCACCTTGTGACTTTCTGCTCTAGGGCAATGTAGCACTCCCAGAGCAGAAGTTCTGCTTCAGCCAGATCAGGCCTACAGAGAAACTGCCTTTCACAGGCCTTTGTAAGTGGTGTTCCCGGTAGGCTGCAAGAGCGCTTTGCAGAGCGAGTTGTTTCTTAGCTTCCCAAAGAGCTGGAAGCAAGATGCTCTTGGGCCCAACTCGCCGTTTGGAAAGAAGCCTGCACGTTGTGCCTTTCAGCTCTAGGGCAATGCAGAACACCAGAGCAGAAGTTCTGCTTCAGCCAGATCAGGCCTGCAAAGAAACTGGGTTTCACAGGCCTTTGTAAGAGATGTTCCCGGTAGGCTGTAAGAGTACTGTGCAGAGCGAGTTGTTTCTTAGCTTCCCAAAGAGCTTGAAGCAAGATGCTCTGGGTCCAACTCGCCCTTTGGAAAATAGACTGCACGTTGTGCCTTTCAGCTCTAGGGCAATGTAGCACACCCAGAGCAGAAGTTCTACTTCAGCCAGATCAGTCCTTCAGCGAAACTGCGTTTCACAGGCCTTTGTAAGAGATGTTCCCGGTAGGCTGTAAGAGCACTTTGCAGAGCGAGTTGTTTCTTAGCTTCCCAAAGAGCTGGAAGCAAGATGCTCTGGGGCCCAACTCGCCCTTTTGAAAGAAGCCTGCATGTTGTGCCTTTCTGCTCTAGGGCAATGTAGCACACCCAGAGCAGAAGTTCTGCTTCAGCCAGATGAGGCCTGCAAAGAAACTGCGTTTCACAGGCCTTTGTAGGAGATGTTCCTGGTAGGCTGTAAGAGCGCTGTGCAGAGCGAGTTGTTTCTTAGCTTCCCAAAGAGCTAGAAGCAAGATGCTCTGGGGCCCAACTCGCCATTTGGAAAGAAGCCTGCACGTTGTGCCTCTCAGCTCTAGGGTAATGTAGCACACCCAGAGCAGAAGTTCTGCTTCAGCCATATCAGGCCTGCAAAGAAACTGCGTTTCACAGGCCTTTGAAAGAGATGTTCCTGGTAGGCTGTAAGAGCTCGGTGCGGAGCGAGTTGTTTCTTAGCTTCCCAAAGAGCTGGAAGCAAGATGCTGTGGGGCCCAACTCGCCCTTTGGAAAGAAGCCTTCACGTTGTGCCTTTCAGCTTTAGGGCAATGTAGCACACCCAGAGCAGTAGTTCTGCTGCAGCCAGATCAGGCCTGCAAAGAAACTGCGTTTCACAAGCCTTTGTAAGAGATGTTCCCGGTAGGCTGTGAGAGCACTGTGCAGACCGAATGTTTCTAAGCTTCCCAAAGAGCTGGAAGCAAGATGATCTGGGGCCCAAATCGCCCTTTGGAAAGAAGCCTGCACATTGTGCCTTTCAGCTCTAGGGCAATGTAGCACACCCAGAGCAGAAGTTCTGCTTCAGCCAGATGAGGCCTGCAGAGAAACTGCGTTTCACAGGCCTTTGTAAGAGATGTTCCCGGTAGGCTGTAAGAGCACTGTGCAGAGCGAGTTCTTTCTTAGCTTCCCAAAGAGCTGGAAGCAAGATGCTCTGGGTCCAACTCGCCCTTTGGAAAGAAGCCTGCACGTTGTGCCTTTCAGCTCTAGGGCAGTGTAGCACACCCAGAGCAGAAGTTCTACTTCAACCAGATCAGTCCTGCAGCGAAACTGCGTTTCACAGGCCTTTGTAAGTGATGTTCCCGGTAGGCTGTAAGAGCACTTTGCAGAGCGAGTTGTTTCTTAGCTTCCCAAAGAGCTGGAAGCAAGATGCTCTGGGGCCCAACTCGCCCTTTGGAAAGAAGCCTGCAGGTTGTGCCTTTCTGCTCTAGGGCAATGTAGCACACCCAGAGCAGAAGTTCTGCTTCAGCCAGATCAGGCCTGCAAAGAAACTGCGTTTCACAGGCCTTTGTAAGAGATGTTCCCGGTAGGCTGTAAGAGCGCTGTGCAGAGCGTGTTGTTTCTTAGCTTCCCAAAGAGCTGGAAGCAAGATGCTCTGGGGCCCAACTCGCTCTTTGGAAAGAAGCCTGCACGTTGTGCCTCTCAGCTCTAGGGCAATGTAGCACACCCAGAGCAGAAGTTCTGCTTCAACCATATCAGGCCTGCAAAGAAACTGCGTTTCACAGGCCTTTGAAAGAGATGTTCCTGGTAGGCTGTAAGAGCTCGGTGCGGAGCGAGTTGTTTCTTAGCTTCCCAAAGAGCTGGAAGCAAGATACTCTTGGGCCCAACTCGCCCTTTGGAAAGAAGCCTGCACGTTGTGCCTCTCAGCTCTAGGGTAATGTAGCACACCCAGAGCAGAAGTTCTGCTTCAGCCATATCAGGCCTGCAAAGAAACTGCGTTTCACAGGCCTTTGAAAGAGATGTTCCTGGTAGGCTGTAAGAGCTCGGTGCGGAGCGAGTTGTTTCTTAGCTTCCCAAAGAGCTGGAAGCAAGATGCTGTGGGGCCCAACTCGCCCTTTGGAAAGAAGCCTTCACGTTGTGCCTTTCAGCTTTAGGGCAATGTAGCACACCCAGAGCAGTAGTTCTGCTGCAGCCAGATCAGGCCTGCAAAGAAACTGCGTTTCACAAGCCTTTGTAAGAGATGTTCCCGGTAGGCTGTGAGAGCACTGTGCAGACCGAGTTGTTTCTTAGCTTCCCAAAGAGCTGGAAGCAAGATGATCTGGGGCCCAAATCGCCCTTTGGAAAGAAGCCTGCACATTGTGCCTTTCAGCTCTAGGGCAATGTAGCACACCCAGAGCAGAAGTTCTGCTTCAGCCAGATGAGGCCTGCGGAGAAACTGCGTTTCACAGGCCTTTGTAAGAGATGTTCCCGGTAGGCTGTAAGAGCACTGTGCAGAGCGAGTTCTTTCTCAGCTTCCCAAAGAGCTGGAAGCAAGATGCTCTGGGTCCAACTCGCCCTTTGGAAAGAAGCCTGCACGTTGTGCCTTTCAGCTCTAGGGCAGTGTAGCACACCCAGAGCAGAAGTTCTACTTCAACCAGATCAGTCCTGCAGCGAAACTGCGTTTCACAGGCCTTTGTAAGTGATGTTCCCGGTAGGCTGTAAGAGCACTTTGCAGAGCTAGTTGTTTCTTAGCTTCCCAAAGAGCTGGAAGCAAGATGCTCTGGGGCCCAACTCGACCTTTGGAAAGAAGCCTGCACGTTGTGCCTTTCATCTCTAGGGCAATGTAGCACACCCAGAGCAGAAGTTCTGCTTCAGCCAGATCAGGCCTGCAAAGAAACTGCGTTTCACAGGCCTTTGTAAGAGATGTTCCCGGTAGGCTGTAAGAGCGCTGTGCAGAGCGTGTTGTTTCTTAGCTTCCCAAAGAGCTGGAAGCAAGATGCTCTGGGTCCAACTCGCCCTTTGGAAAATAGACTGCACGTTGTGCCTTTCAGCTCTAGGGCAATGTAGCACACCCAGAGCAGAAGTTCTACTTCAGCCAGATCAGTCCTTCAGCGAAACTGCGTTTCACAGGCCTTTGTAAGAGATGTTCCCGGTAGGCTGTAAGAGCACTTTGCAGAGCGAGTTGTTTCTTAGCTTCCCAAAGAGCTGGAAGCAAGATGCTCTGGGGCCCAACTCGCCCTTTTGAAAGAAGCCTGCATGTTGTGCCTTTCTGCTCTAGGGCAATGTAGCACACCCAGAGCAGAAGTTCTGCTTCAGCCAGATGAGGCCTGCAAAGAAACTGCGTTTCACAGGCCTTTGTAGGAGATGTTCCTGGTAGGCTGTAAGAGCGCTGTGCAGAGCGAGTTGTTTCTTAGCTTCCCAAAGAGCTAGAAGCAAGATGCTCTGGGGCCCAACTCGCCATTTGGAAAGAAGCCTGCACGTTGTGCCTCTCAGCTCTAGGGTAATGTAGCACACCCAGAGCAGAAGTTCTGCTTCAGCCATATCAGGCCTGCAAAGAAACTGCGTTTCACAGGCCTTTGAAAGAGATGTTCCTGGTAGGCTGTAAGAGCTCGGTGCGGAGCGAGTTGTTTCTTAGCTTCCCAAAGAGCTGGAAGCAAGATGCTGTGGGGCCCAACTCGCCCTTTGGAAAGAAGCCTTCACGTTGTGCCTTTCAGCTTTAGGGCAATGTAGCACACCCAGAGCAGTAGTTCTGCTGCAGCCAGATCAGGCCTGCAAAGAAACTGCGTTTCACAAGCCTTTGTAAGAGATGTTCCCGGTAGGCTGTGAGAGCACTGTGCAGACCGAGTTGTTTCTTAGCTTCCCAAAGAGCTGGAAGCAAGATGATCTGGGGCCCAAATCGCCCTTTGGAAAGAAGCCTGCACATTGTGCCTTTCAGCTCTAGGGCAATGTAGCACACCCAGAGCAGAAGTTCTGCTTCAGCCAGATGAGGCCTGCAGAGAAACTGCGTTTCACAGGCCTTTGTAAGAGATGTTCCCGGTAGGCTGTAAGAGCACTGTGCAGAGCGAGTTCTTTCTTAGCTTCCCAAAGAGCTGGAAGCAAGATGCTCTGGGTCCAACTCGCCCTTTGGAAAGAAGCCTGCACGTTGTGCCTTTCAGCTCTAGGGCAGTGTAGCACACCCAGAGCAGAAGTTCTACTTCAACCAGATCAGTCCTGCAGCGAAACTGCGTTTCACAGGCCTTTGTAAGTGATGTTCCCGGTAGGCTGTAAGAGCACTTTGCAGAGCGAGTTGTTTCTTAGCTTCCCAAAGAGCTGGAAGCAAGATGCTCTGGGGCCCAACTCGCCCTTTGGAAAGAAGCCTGCACGTTGTGCCTTTCATCTCTAGGGCAATGTAGCACACCCAGAGCAGAAGTTCTGCTTCAGCCAGATCAGGCCTGCAAAGAAACTGCGTTTCACAGGCCTTTGTAAGAGATGTTCCCCGTAGGCTGTAAGAGCGCTGTGCAGAGCGTGTTGTTTCTTAGCTTCCCAAAGAGCTGGAAGCAAGATGCTCTGGGGCCCAACTCGCTCTTTGGAAAGAAGCCTGCACGTTGTGCCTCTCAGCTCTAGGGCAATGTAGCACACCCAGAGCAGAAGTTCTGCTTCAACCATATCAGGCCTGCAAAGAAACTGCGTTTCACAGGCCTTTGAAAGAGATGTTCCTGGTAGGCTGTAAGAGCTCGGTGCGGAGCGAGTTGTTTCTTAGCTTCCCAAAGAGCTGGAAGCAAGATACTCTTGGGCCCAACTCGCCCTTTGGAAAGAAGCCTGCACGTTGTGCCTCTCAGCTCTAGGGTAATGTAGCACACCCAGAGCAGAAGTTCTGCTTCAGCCATATCAGGCCTGCAAAGAAACTGCGTTTCACAGGCCTTTGAAAGAGATGTTCCTGGTAGGCTGTAAGAGCTCGGTGCGGAGCGAGTTGTTTCTTAGCTTCCCAAAGAGCTGGAAGCAAGATGCTGTGGGGCCCAACTCGCCCTTTGGAAAGAAGCCTTCACGTTGTGCCTTTCAGCTTTAGGGCAATGTAGCACACCCAGAGCAGTAGTTCTGCTGCAGCCAGATCAGGCCTGCAAAGAAACTGCGTTTCACAAGCCTTTGTAAGAGATGTTCCCGGTAGGCTGTGAGAGCACTGTGCAGACCGAGTTGTTTCTTAGCTTCCCAAAGAGCTGGAAGCAAGATGATCTGGGGCCCAAATCGCCCTTTGGAAAGAAGCCTGCACATTGTGCCTTTCAGCTCTAGGGCAATGTAGCACACCCAGAGCAGAAGTTCTGCTTCAGCCAGATGAGGCCTGCGGAGAAACTGCGTTTCACAGGCCTTTGTAAGAGATGTTCCCGGTAGGCTGTAAGAGCACTGTGCAGAGCGAGTTCTTTCTTAGCTTCCCAAAGAGCTGGAAGCAAGATGCTCTGGGTCCAACTCGCCCTTTGGAAAGAAGCCTGCACGTTGTGCCTTTCAGCTCTAGGGCAGTGTAGCACACCCAGAGCAGAAGTTCTACTTCAACCAGATCAGTCCTGCAGCGAAACTGCGTTTCACAGGCCTTTGTAAGTGATGTTCCCGGTAGGCTGTAAGAGCACTTTGCAGAGCGAGTTGTTTCTTAGCTTCCCAAAGAGCTGGAAGCAAGATGCTCTGGGGCCCAACTCGCCCTTTGGAAAGAAGCCTGCACGTTGTGCCTTTCATCTCTAGGGCAATGTAGCACACCCAGAGCAGAAGTTCTGCTTCAGCCAGATCAGGCCTGCAAAGAAACTGCGTTTCACAGGCCTTTGTAAGAGATGTTCCCGGTAGGCTGTAAGAGCGCTGTGCAGAGCGTGTTGTTTCTTAGCTTCCCAAAGAGCTGGAAGCAAGATGCTCTGGGGCCCAACTCGCTCTTTGGAAAGAAGCCTGCACGTTGTGCCTCTCAGCTCTAGGGCAATGTAGCACACCCAGAGCAGAAGTTCTGCTTCAGCCATATCAGGCCTGCAAAGAAACTGCGTTTCACAGGCCTTTGAAAGAGATGTTCCTGGTAGGCTGTAAGAGCTCGGTGCGGAGCGAGTTGTTTCTTAGCTTCCCAAAGAGCTGGAAGCAAGATACTCTTGGGCCCAACTCGCCCTTTGGAAAGAAGCCTGCACGTTGTGCCTCTCAGCTCTAGGGTAATGTAGCACACCCAGAGCAGAAGTTCTGCTTCAGCCATATCAGGCCTGCAAAGAAACTGCGTTTCACAGGCCTTTGAAAGAGATGTTCCTGGTAGGCTGTAAGAGCTCGGTGCGGAGCGAGTTGTTTCTTAGCTTCCCAAAGAGCTGGAAGCAAGATGCTGTGGGGCCCAACTCGCCCTTTGGAAAGAAGCCTTCACGTTGTGCCTTTCAGCTTTAGGGCAATGTAGCACACCCAGAGCAGTAGTTCTGCTGCAGCCAGATCAGGCCTGCAAAGAAACTGCGTTTCACAAGCCTTTGTAAGAGATGTTCCCGGTAGGCTGTGAGAGCACTGTGCAGACCGAGTTGTTTCTTAGCTTCCCAAAGAGCTGGAAGCAAGATGATCTGGGGCCCAAATCGCCCTTTGGAAAGAAGCCTGCACATTGTGCCTTTCAGCTCTAGGGCAATGTAGCACACCCAGAGCAGAAGTTCTGCTTCAGCCAGATGAGGCCTGCGGAGAAACTGCGTTTCACAGGCCTTTGTAAGAGATGTTCCCGGTAGGCTGTAAGAGCACTGTGCAGAGCGAGTTCTTTCTTAGCTTCCCAAAGAGCTGGAAGCAAGATGCTCTGGGTCCAACTCGCCCTTTGGAAAGAAGCCTGCACGTTGTGCCTTTCAGCTCTAGGGCAGTGTAGCACACCCAGAGCAGAAGTTCTACTTCAACCAGATCAGTCCTGCAGCGAAACTGCGTTTCACAGGCCTTTGTAAGTGATGTTCCCGGTAGGCTGTAAGAGCACTTTGCAGAGCGAGTTGTTTCTTAGCTTCCCAAAGAGCTGGAAGCAAGATGCTCTGGGGCCCAACTCGCCCTTTGGAAAGAAGCCTGCACGTTGTGCCTTTCATCTCTAGGGCAATGTAGCACACCCAGAGCAGAAGTTCTGCTTCAGCCAGATCAGGCCTGCAAAGAAACTGCGTTTCACAGGCCTTTGTAAGAGATGTTCCCGGTAGGCTGTAAGAGCGCTGTGCAGAGCGTGTTGTTTCTTAGCTTCCCAAAGAGCTGGAAGCAAGATGCTCTGGGGCCCAACTCGCTCTTTGGAAAGAAGCCTGCACGTTGTGCCTCTCAGCTCTAGGGCAATGTAGCACACCCAGAGCAGAAGTTCTGCTTCAGCCATATCAGGCCTGCAAAGAAACTGCGTTTCACAGGCCTTTGAAAGAGATGTTCCTGGTAGGCTGTAAGAGCTCGGTGCAGAGCGAGTTGTTTCTTAGCTTCCCAAAGAGCTGGAAGCAAGATACTCTTGGGCCCAACTCGCCCTTTGGAAAGAAGCCTGCACGTTGTGCCTTTCAGCTTTAGGGCAATGTAGCACACCCAGAGCAGTAGTTCTGCTGCAGCCAGATGAGGCCTGCAAAGAAACTGCGTTTCACAGGCCTTTGTAAGAGATGTTCCCGGTAGGCTGAGAGAGCACTGTGCAGAGCGAGTTGTTTCTTAGCTTCCCAAAGAGCTGGAAGCAAGATGCTCTGGGGCCCAACTCGCCCTTTGGAAAGAAGCCTGCACGTTGTGCCTTTCTGCTCTAGGGCAATGTAACACACCCAGAGCAGAAGTTCTGCTTCAGCCAGATCAGGCCTGCAAAGAAACTGCGTTTCACAGGTCTTTGAAAGAGATGTTCCTGGTAGGCTGTAAGGGCTCGGTGCAGAGCGAGTTGTTTCTTAGCTTCCCAAAGAGCTGGAAGCAAGATACTCTTGGGCCCAACTCGCCCTTTGGAAAGAAGCCTGCACGTTGTGCCTTTCAGCTTTAGGGCAATGTAGCACACCCAGAGCAGTAGTTCTGCTGCAGCCAGATGAGGCCTGCAAAGAAACTGCGTTTCACAGGCCTTTGTAAGAGATGTTCCCGGTAGGCTGTGAGAGCACTGTGCAGAGCGAGTTGTTTCTTAGCTTCCCAAAGAGCTGGAAGCAAGATGCTCTGGGGCCCAACTCGCCCTTTGGAAAGAAGCCTGCACGTTGTGCCTTTCTGCTCTAGGGCAATGTAACACACCCAGAGCAGAAGTTCTGCTTCAGCCAGATCAGGCCTGCAAAGAAACTGCGTTTCACAGGACTTTGAAAGAGATGTTCCTGGTAGGCTGTAAGAGCTCGGTGCGGAGCGAGTTGTTTCTTAGCTTCCCAAAGAGCTGGAAGCAAGATGCTCTTGGGCCCAACTCGCCCTTTGGAAAGACGCCTGCACGTTGTGCCTTTCAGCTTTAGGGCAATGTAGCACACCCAGAGCAGTAGTTCTGCTGCAGCCAGATGAGGCCTGCAAAGAAACTGGGTTTCACAGGCCTTTGTAAGAGATGTTCCCGGTAGGCTGTGAGAGCACTGTGCAGACCGAGTTGTTTCTTAGCTTCCCAAAGAGCTGGAAGCAAGATGCTCTGGGGCCCAAATCGCCCTTTGGAAAGAAGCCTGCACGTTGTGCCTTTCACCTCTAGGGCAATGTAGCACACCCAGAGCAGAAGTTCTGCTTCAGCCAGATGAGGCCTGCAGAGAAACTGCGTTTCACAGGCCTTTGTAAGAGATGTTCCCGGTAGGCTGTAAGAGCACTGTGCAGAGCGAGTTGTTTCTTAGCTTCCCAAAGAGCTGGAAGCAAGATGCTGTGGGGCCCAACTCGCCCTTTGGAAAGAAGCCTGCACGTTGTGCCTTTCAGCTTTAGGGCAATGTAGCACACCCAGAGCAGTAGTTCTGCTGCAGCCAGATGAGGCCTGCAAAGAAACTCGTTTCACAGGCCTTTGTAAGAGATGTTCCAGGTAGGCTGTGAGAGCACTGTGCAGAGCGAGTTGTTTCTTAGCTTCCCAAAGAGCTGGAAGCAAGATGCTCTGGGTCCAACTCGCCCTTTGGAAAATAGACTGCACGTTGTGCCTTTCAGCTCTAGGGCAATGTAGCACACCCAGAGCAGAAGTTCTACTTCAGCCAGATCAGTCCTTCAGCGAAACTGCGTTTCACAGGCCTTTGTAAGAGATGTTCCCGGTAGGCTGTAAGAGCACTTTGCAGAGCGAGTTGTTTCTTAGCTTCCCAAAGAGCTGGAAGCAAGATGCTCTGGGGCCCAACTCGCCCTTTTGAAAGAAGCCTGCATGTTGTGCCTTTCTGCTCTAGGGCAATGTAGCACACCCAGAGCAGAAGTTCTGCTTCAGCCAGATGAGGCCTGCAAAGAAACTGCGTTTCACAGGCCTTTGTAGGAGATGTTCCTGGTAGGCTGTAAGAGCGCTGTGCAGAGCGAGTTGTTTCTTAGCTTCCCAAAGAGCTAGAAGCAAGATGCTCTGGGGCCCAACTCGCCATTTGGAAAGAAGCCTGCACGTTGTGCCTCTCAGCTCTAGGGTAATGTAGCACACCCAGAGCAGAAGTTCTGCTTCAGCCATATCAGGCCTGCAAAGAAACTGCGTTTCACAGGCCTTTGAAAGAGATGTTCCTGGTAGGCTGTAAGAGCTCGGTGCGGAGCGAGTTGTTTCTTAGCTTCCCAAAGAGCTGGAAGCAAGATGCTGTGGGGCCCAACTCGCCCTTTGGAAAGAAGCCTTCACGTTGTGCCTTTCAGCTTTAGGGCAATGTAGCACACCCAGAGCAGTAGTTCTGCTGCAGCCAGATCAGGCCTGCAAAGAAACTGCGTTTCACAAGCCTTTGTAAGAGATGTTCCCGGTAGGCTGTGAGAGCACTGTGCAGACCGAGTTGTTTCTTAGCTTCCCAAAGAGCTGGAAGCAAGATGATCTGGGGCCCAAATCGCCCTTTGGAAAGAAGCCTGCACATTGTGCCTTTCAGCTCTAGGGCAATGTAGCACACCCAGAGCAGAAGTTCTGCTTCAGCCAGATGAGGCCTGCAGAGAAACTGCGTTTCACAGGCCTTTGTAAGAGATGTTCCCGGTAGGCTGTAAGAGCACTGTGCAGAGCGAGTTCTTTCTTAGCTTCCCAAAGAGCTGGAAGCAAGATGCTCTGGGTCCAACTCGCCCTTTGGAAAGAAGCCTGCACGTTGTGCCTTTCAGCTCTAGGGCAGTGTAGCACACCCAGAGCAGAAGTTCTACTTCAACCAGATCAGTCCTGCAGCGAAACTGCGTTTCACAGGCCTTTGTAAGTGATGTTCCCGGTAGGCTGTAAGAGCACTTTGCAGAGCGAGTTGTTTCTTAGCTTCCCAAAGAGCTGGAAGCAAGATGCTCTGGGGCCCAACTCGCCCTTTGGAAAGAAGCCTGCACGTTGTGCCTTTCATCTCTAGGGCAATGTAGCACACCCAGAGCAGAAGTTCTGCTTCAGCCAGATCAGGCCTGCAAAGAAACTGCGTTTCACAGGCCTTTGTAAGAGATGTTCCCGGTAGGCTGTAAGAGCGCTGTGCAGAGCGTGTTGTTTCTTAGCTTCCCAAAGAGCTGGAAGCAAGATGCTCTGGGGCCCAACTCGCTCTTTGGAAAGAAGCCTGCACGTTGTGCCTCTCAGCTCTAGGGCAATGTAGCACACCCAGAGCAGAAGTTCTGCTTCAGCCATATCAGGCCTGCAAAGAAACTGCGTTTCACAGGCCTTTGAAAGAGATGTTCCTGGTAGGCTGTAAGAGCTCGGTGCAGAGCGAGTTGTTTCTTAGCTTCCCAAAGAGCTGGAAGCAAGATACTCTTGGGCCCAACTCGCCCTTTGGAAAGAAGCCTGCACGTTGTGCCTATCAGCTTAGGGCAATGTAGCACACCCAGAGCAGTAGTTCTGCTGCAGCCAGATGAGGCCTGCAAAGAAACTGCGTTTCACAGGCCTTTGTAAGAGATGTTCCCGGTAGGCTGTGAGAGCACTGTGCAGAGCGAGTTGTTTCTTAGCTTCCCAAAGAGCTGGAAGCAAGATGCTCTGGGGCCCAACTCGCCCTTTGGAAAGAAGCCTGCACGTTGTGCCTTTCTGCTCTAGGGCAATGTAACACACCCAGAGCAGAAGTTCTGCTTCAGCCAGATCAGGCCTGCAAAGAAACTGCGTTTCACAGGACTTTGAAAGAGATGTTCCTGGTAGGCTGTAAGGGCTCGGTGCAGAGCGAGTTGTTTCTTAGCTTCCCAAAGAGCTGGAAGCAAGATACTCTTGGGCACAACTCGCCCTTTGGAAAGAAGCCTGCACGTTGTGCCTTTCAGCTTTAGGGCAATGTAGCACACCCAGAGCAGTAGTTCTGCTGCAGCCAGATGAGGCCTGCAAAGAAACTGCGTTTCACAGGCCTTTGTAAGAGATGTTCCCGGTAGGCTGTGAGAGCACTGTGCAGAGCGAGTTGTTTCTTAGCTTCCCAAAGAGCTGGAAGCAAGATGCTCTGGGGCCCAACTCGCCCTTTGGAAAGAAGCCTGCACGTTGCGCCTTTCTGCTCTAGGGCAATGTAACACACCCAGAGCAGAAGTTCTGCTTCAGCCAGATCAGGCCTGCAAAGAAACTGCGTTTCACAGGACTTTGAAAGAGATGTTCCTGGTAGGCTGTAAGAGCTCGGTGCGGAGCGAGTTGTTTCTTAGCTTCCCAAAGAGCTGGAAGCAAGATGCTCTTGGGCCCAACTCGCCCTTTGGAAAGACGCCTGCACGTTGTGCCTTTCAGCTTTAGGGCAATGTAGCACACCCAGAGCAGTAGTTCTGCTGCAGCCAGATGAGGCCTGCAAAGAAACTGGGTTTCACAGGCCTTTGTAAGAGATGTTCCCGGTAGGCTGTGAGAGCACTGTGCAGACCGAGTTGTTTCTTAGCTTCCCAAAGAGCTGGAAGCAAGATGCTCTGGGGCCCAAATCGCCCTTTGGAAAGAAGCCTGCACGTTGTGCCTTTCAGCTCTAGGGCAATGTAGCACACCCAGAGCAGAAGTTCTGCTTCAGCCAGATGAGGCCTGCAGAGAAACTGCGTTTCACAGGCCTTTGTAAGAGATGTTCCCGGTAGGCTGTAAGAGCACTGTGCAGAGCGAGTTGTTTCTTAGCTTCCCAAAGAGCTGGAAGCAAGATGCTGTGGGGCCCAACTCGCCCTTTGGAAAGAAGCCTGCACGTTGTGCCTTTCAGCTTTAGGGCAATGTAGCACACCCAGAGCAGTAGTTCTGCTGCAGCCAGATGAGGCCTGCAAAGAAACTCGTTTCACAGGCCTTTGTAAGAGATGTTCCAGGTAGGCTGTGAGAGCACTGTGCAGAGCGAGTTGTTTCTTAGCTTCCCAAAGAGCTGGAAGCAAGATGCTCTGGGTCCCAACTCTCCCTTTGGAAAGAAGACTGCACGTTGTGCCTTTCAGCTCTAGGGCAATGTAGCCCACCCAGAGCAGAAGTTCTGCTTCAGCCAGATGAGGCCTGCAAAGAAACTGGGTTTCACAGGCCTTTGTAAGAAATGTACCCGGTAGGCTCTAAGAGCACTGTGCAGAGCGAGTTGTTTCTTAGCTTCCCAAAGAGCTGGAAGCAAGATGCTCAGGGGCCCAACTCACCCTTTGGAAAGAAGCCTGCACGTTGTGCCTTTCAACTCTAGGGCAATGTAGCACACCCAGAGCAGAAGTTCTACTTCAGCCAGATCAGTCCTGCAGCGAAACTGCGTTTCACAGGCCTTTGTAAGTGATGTTCCCGGTAGGCTGTAAGAGCACTTTGCAGAGCGAGTTGTTTCTTAGCTTCCCAAAGAGCTGGAAGCAAGATGCTCTGGGGCCCAACTCGCCCTTTGGAAAGAAGCCTGCACGTTGTGCCTTTCTGACCTAGGGCAATGTAGCACACCCAGAGCAGAAGTTCTGCTTCAGCCAGATCAGGCCTGCAAAGAAACTGCGTTTCACAGGCCTTTGTAAGAGATGTTCCCGGTAGGCTGTAAGAGCTCGGTGCGGAGCGAGTTGTTTCTTAGCTTCCCAAAGAGCTGGAAGCAAGATGCTCTGGGGCCCAACTCGCCCTTTGGAAAGAAGCCTGCACCTTGTGCCTTTCAGCTTTAGGGCAATGTAGCCCACCCAGAGCAGTAGTTCTGCTGCAGCCAGATGAGGCCTGCAAAGAAACTGCGTTTCACAGGCCTTTGTAAGAGATGTACCCGGTAGGCTCTGAGAGCACTGTGCAGACCGAGTTGTTTCTTAGCTTCCCAAAGAGCTGGAAGCAAGATGCTCTGGGGCCCAAATCGCCCTTTGGAAAGAAGCCTGCACGTTGTGCCTTTCAGCTCTAGGGCAATGTAGCACACCCAGAGCAGAAGTTCTGCTTCAGCCAGATCAGGCCTGCAAAGAAACTGCGTTTCACAGGCCTTTGTAAGAGATGTTCCCGGTAGGCTGTGAGAGAACTGTGCAGAGCGAGTTGTTTCTTAGCTTCCCAAAGAGCTGGAAGCAAGATGCTCTGGATCCCAACTCTCTCTTTGGAAAGAAGCCTGCACTTTGTGCCTTTCTGCTCTAGGGCAATGTAGCACACCCAGCACAGAAGTTCTGCTTCATCCAGATCAGGCCTGCAAAGAAACTGCGTTTCACAGGCCTTTGTAAGAGATGTTCCCGGTAGGCTGTAAGAGCACTGTGCAGAGCGAGTTGTTTCTTAGCTTCCCAAAGAGCTGGAAGCAAGATGCTCTGGGTCCCAACTCGCCCTTTGGAAAGAAGCCTGCACCTTGTGCCTTTCAGCTCTAGGGCAATGTAGCACACCTACAGCAGAAGTTCTGCGTCAGCCAGATCAGGCCTGCAAAGAAACTGCGTTTCACAGGCCTTTGTAAGAGATGTTCCCGGTAGGCTGTAACAGCACTGTGCAGAGCGAGTTGTTTCTTAGCGTCCCAAAGAGCTGGAAGCAAGATGCTCTGCGGCCCAACTCGCCCTTTGGAAAGAAGCCTGCACGTTGTGCCTTTCTGCTCTAGGGCAATGTAGCACTCCCAGAGCAGAAGTTCTGCTTCAGCCAGATCAGGCCTGCAGAGAAACTGCCTTTCACAGGCCTTTGTAAGTGGTGTTCCCGGTAGGCTGCAAGAGCGCTTTGCAGAGCGAGTTGTTTCTTAGCTTCCCAAAGAGCTGGAAGCAAGATGCTCTTGGGCCCAACTCGCCGTTTGGAAAGAAGCCTGCACGTTGTGCCTTTCAGCTCTAGGGCAATGCAGAACACCAGAGCAGAAGTTCTGCTTCAGCCAGATCAGGCCTGCAAAGAAACTGGGTTTCACAGGCCTTTGTAAGAGATGTTCCCGGTAGGCTGTAAGAGTACTGTGCAGAGCGAGTTGTTTCTTAGCTTCCCAAAGATCTTGAAGCAAGATGCTCTGGGTCCAACTCGCCCTTTGGAAAATAGACTGCACGTTGTGCCTTTCAGCTCTAGGGCAATGTAGCACACCCAGAGCAGAAGTTCTACTTCAGCCAGATCAGTCCTTCAGCGAAACTGCGTTTCACAGGCCTTTGTAAGTGATGTTCCCGGTAGGCTGTAAGAGCACTTTGCAGAGCGAGTTGTTTCTTAGCTTCCCAAAGAGCTGGAAGCAAGATGCTCTGGGGCCCAACTCGCCCTTTGGAAAGAAGCCTGCACGTTGTGCCTTTCATCTCTAGGGCAATGTAGCACACCCAGAGCAGAAGTTCTGCTTCAGCCAGATCAGGCCTGCAAAGAAACTGCGTTTCACAGGCCTTTGTAAGAGATGTTCCCGGTAGGCTGTAAGAGCGCTGTGCAGAGCGAGTTGTTTCTTAGCTTCCCAAAGAGCTGGAAGCAAGATGCTCTGGGGCCCAACTCGCCCTTTGGAAAGAAGCCTGCACGTTGTGCCTCTCAGCTCTAGGGCAATGTAGCACACCCAGAGCAGAAGTTCTGCTTCAGCCATATCAGGCCTGCAAAGAAACTGCGTTTCACAGGCCTTTGAAAGAGATGTTCCTGGTAGGCTGTAAGAGCTCGGTGCGGAGCGAGTTGTTTCTTAGCTTCCCAAAGAGCTGGAAGCAAGATACTCTTGGGCCCAACTCGCCCTTTGGAAAGAAGCCTGCACGTTGTGCCTTTCAGCTTTAGGGCAATGTAGCACACCCAGAGCAGTAGTTCTGCTGCAGCCAGATGATCCCTGCAAAGAAACTGCGTTTCACAGGCCTTTGTAAGAGATGTTCCCGGTAGGCTGTAACAGCACTGTGCAGAGCGAGTTGTTTCTTAGCTTCCCAAAGAGCTGGAAGCAAGATGCTCTGGGGCCCAACTCGCCCTTTGGAAAGAAGCCTGCACGTTGTGCCTTTCTGCTCTAGGGCAATGTAACACACCCAGAGCAGAAGTTCTGCTTCAGCCAGATCAGGCCTGCAAAGAAACTGCGTTTCACAGGACTTTGAAAGAGATGTTCCTGGTAGGCTGTAAGAGCTCGGTGCGGAGCGAGTTGTTTCTTAGCTTCCCAAAGAGCTGGAAGCAAGATGCTCTTGGGCCCAACTCGCCCTTTGGAAAGAAGCCTGCGCGTTGTGCCTTTCAGCTTTAGGGCAATGTAGCACACCCAGAGCAGTAGTTCTGCTGCAGCCAGATGAGGCCTGCAAAGAAACTGGGTTTCACAGGCCTTTGTAAGAGATGTTCCCGGTAGGCTGTGAGAGCACTGTGCAGACCGAGTTGTTTCTTAGCTTCCCAAAGAGCTGGAAGCAAGATGCTCTGGGGCCCAAATCGCCCTTTGGAAAGAAGCCTGCACGTTGTGCCTTTCAGCTCTAGGGCAATGTAGCACACCCAGAGCAGAAGTTCTGCTTCAGCCAGATGAGGCCTGCAGAGAAACTGCGTTTCACAGGCCTTTGTAAGAGATGTTCCCGGTAGGCTGTAAGAGCACTGTGCAGAGCGAGTTGTTTCTTAGCTTCCCAAAGAGCTGGAAGCAAGATGCTGTGGGGCCCAACTCGCCCTTTGGAAAGAAGCCTGCACGTTGTGCCTTTCAGCTTTAGGGCAATGTAGCACACCCAGAGCAGTAGTTCTGCTGCAGCCAGATGAGGCCTGCAAAGAAACTGCGTTTCACAGGCCTTTGGAAGAGATGTTCCAGGTAGACTGTGAGAGCACTGTGCAGAGCGAGTTGTTTCTTAGCTTCCCAAAGAGCTGGAAGCAAGATGCTCTGGGTCCCAACTCTCCCTTTGGAAAGAAGACTGCACGATGTGCCTTTCAGCTCTAGGGCAATGTAGCCCACCCAGAGCAGAAGTTCTGCTTCAGCCAGATGAGGCCTGCAAAGAAACTGGGTTTCACAGGCCTTTGTAACAAATGTACCCGGTAGGCTCTAAGAGCACTGTGCAGAGCGAGTAGTTTCTTAGCTTCCCAAAGAGCTGGAAGCAAGATGCTCAGGGGCCCAACTCACCCTTTGGAAAGAAGCCTGCACGTTGTGCCTTTCAACTCTAGGGCAATGTAGCACACCCAGAGGAGAAGTTCTACTTCAGCCAGATCAGTCCTGCAGCGAAACTGCGTTTCACAGGCCTTTGTAAGTGATGTTCCCGGTAGGCTGTAAGAGCACTTTGCAGAGCGAGTTGTTTCTTAGCTTCCCAAAGAGCTGGAAGCAAGATGCTCTGGGGCCCAACTCGCCCTTTGGAAAGAAGCCTGCACGTTGTGCCTTTCTGCTCTAGGGCAATGTAGCACACCCAGAGCAGAAGTTCTGCTTCAGCCAGATCAGGCCTGCAAAGAAACTGCGTTTCACAGGCCTTTGTAAGAGATGTTCCCGGTAGGCTGTAAGAGCTCGGTGCGGAGCGAGTTGTTTCTTAGCTTCCCAAAGAGCTGGAAGCAAGATGCTCTGGGGCCCAACTCGCCCTTTGGAAAGAAGCCTGCACCTTGTGCCTTTCAGCTTTAGGGAAATGTAGCCCACCCAGAGCAGTAGTTCTGCTGCAGCCAGATGAGGCCTGCAAAGAAAATGCGTTTCACAGGCCTTTGTAAGAGATGTACCCGGTAGGCTCTGAGAGCACTGTGCAGACCGAGTTGTTTCTTAGCTTCCCAAAGAGCTGGAAGCAAGATGCTCTGGGGCCCAACTCGCCCTTTGGAAAGAAGCCTGCACGTTGTGCCTTTCAGCTCTAGGGCAATGTAGCACACCCAGAGCAGAAGTTCTGCTTCAGCCAGATCAGGCCTGCAAAGAAACTGCGTTTCACAGGCCTTTGTAAGAGATGTTCCCGGTAGGCTGTGAGAGAACTGTGCAGAGCGAGTTGTTTCTTAGCTTCCCAAAGAGCTGGAAGCAAGATGCTCTGGGTCCCAACTCTCTGTTTGGAAAGAAGCCTGCACTTTGTGCCTTTCTGCTCTAGGGCAATGTAGCACACCCAGCACAGAAGTTCTGCTTCATCCAGATCAGGCCTGCAAAGAAACTGCGTTTCACAGGCCTTTGTAAGAGATGTTCCCGGTAGGCTGTAAGTGCACTGTGCAGAGCGAGTTGTTTCTTAGCTTCCCAAAGAGCTGGAAGCAAGATGCTCTGGGTCCCAACTCGCCCTTTGGAAAGAAGCCTGCACCTTGTGCCTTTCAGCTCTAGGGCAATGTAGCACACCCACAGCAGAAGTTGTGCGTCAGCCAGATCAGGCCTGCAAAGCAACTGCGTTTCACAGGCCTTTGTAAGAGATGTTCCCGGTAGGCTGTAACAGCACTGTGCAGAGCGAGTTGTTTCTTAGCGTCCCAAAGAGCTGGAAGCAAGATGCTCTGCGGCCCAACTCGCCCTTTGGAAAGAAGCCTGCACGTTGTGCCTTTCTGCTCTAGGGCAATGTAGCACTCCCAGAGCAGAAGTTCTGCTTCAGCCAGATCAGGCCTGCAGAGAAACTGCCTTTCACAGGCCTTTGTAAGTGGTGTTCCCGGTAGGCTGCAAGAGCGCTTTGCAGAGCGAGTTGTTTCTTAGCTTCCCAAAGAGCTGGAAGCAAGATGCTCTTGGGCCCAACTCGCCGTTTGGAAAGAAGCCTGCACGTTGTGCCTTTCAGCTCTAGGGCAATGCAGAACACCAGAGCAGAAGTTCTGCTTCAGCCAGATCAGGCCTGCAAAGAAACTGGGTTTCACAGGCCTTTGTAAGAGATGTTCCCGGTAGGCTGTAAGAGTACTGTGCAGAGCGAGTTGTTTCTTAGCTTCCCAAAGAGCTGGAAGCAAGATCCTCTGGGGCCCAACTCGCCATTTGGAAAGAAGCCTGCACGTTGTGCCTCTCAGCTCTAGGGCAATGTAGCACACCCAGAGCAGAAGTTCTGCTTCAGCCATATCAGGCCTGCAAAGAAACTGCGTTTCACAGGCCTTTGAAAGAGATGTTCCTGGTAGGCTGTAAGAGCTCGGTGCGGAGGGAGTTGTTTCTTAGCTTCCCAAAGTGCTGGAAGCAAGATGCTCTTGGGCCCTACTCGCCCTTTGGAAAGAAGCCTGCACGTTGTGCCTTTCAGCTTTAGGGCAATGTAGCACACCCAGAGCAGTAGTTCTGCTGCAGCCAGATGAGGCCTGCAAAGAAACTGCGTTTCACAGGCCTTTGTAAGAGATGTTCCCGGTAGGCTGTGAGAGCACTGTGCAGACCGAGTTGTTTCTTAGCTTCCCAAAGAGCTGGAAGCAAGATGCTCTGGGGCCCAAATCGCCCTTTGGAAAGAAGCCTGCACATTGTGCCTTTCAGCTCTAGGGCAATGTAACACACCCAGAGCAGAAGTTCTGCTTCAGCCAGATCAGGCCTGCAAAGAAACTGCGTTTCACAGGCCTTTGTAAGAGATGTTCCCGGTAGGCTGTAAGAGCGCTGTGCAGAGCGAGTTGTTTCTTAGCTTCCCAAAGAGCTGGAAGCAAGATGCTCTGGGTCCCAACTCGCCCTTTGGAAAGAAGCCTGCACCTTGTGCCTTTCAGCTCTAGGGCAATGTAGCACACCCAGAGCAGAAGTTCTGCGTCAACCAGATCAGGCCTGCAAAGAAACTGCGTTTCACAGGCCTTTGTAAGAGATGTTCCCGGTAGGCTGTAACAGCACTGTGCAGAGCGAGTTGTTTCTTAGCGTCCCAAAGAGCTGGAAGCAAGATGCTCTGCGGCCCAACTCGCCCTTTGGAAAGAAGCCTGCACGTTGTGCCTTTCTGCTCTAGGGCAATGTAGCACTCTCAGAGCAGAAGTTCTGCTTCAGCCAGATCAGGCCTGCAAAGAAACTGGGTTTCACAGGCCTTTGTAAGAGATGTTCCCGGTAGGCTGTAAGAGCACTGTGCAGAGCGAGTTGTTTCTTAGCTTCCCAAAGAGCTTGAAGCAAGATGCTCTGGGTCCAACTCGCCCTTTGGAAAATAGACTGCACGTTGTGCCTTTCAGCTCTAGGGCAATGTAGCACACCAAGAGCAGAAGTTCTACTTCAGCCAGATCAGTCCTTCAGCGAAACTGCGTTTCACAGGCCTTTGTAAGAGATGTTCCCGGTAGGCTGTAAGAGCACTTTGCAGAGCGAGTTGTTTCTTAGCTTCCCAAAGAGCTGGAAGCAAGATGCTCTGGGGCCCAACTCGCCCTTTGGAAAGAAGCCTGCACGTTGTGCCTTTCTGCTCTAGGGCAATGTAGCACACCCAGAGCAGAAGTTCTGCTTCAGCCAGATCAGGCCTGCAAAGAAACTGCGTTTCACAGGCCTTTGTAAGAGATGTTCCTGGTAGGCTGTAAGAGCGCTGTGCAGAGCGAGTTGTTTCTTAGCTTCCCAAAGAGCTGGAAGCAAGATGCTCTGGGGCCCAACTCGCCATTTGGAAAGAAGCCTGCACGTTGTGCCTCTCAGCTCTAGGGCAATGTAGCACACCGAGAGCAGAAGTTCTGCTTCAGCCATATTAGGCCTGCAAAGAAACTGCGTTTCACAGGCCTTTGTTAGAGATGTTCCCGGTAAGCTGTGAGAGCACTGTGCAGAGCGAGTTGTTTCACAGCTTCCCAAAGAGCTGGAAGCCAGAAGCTCTGGGGCCCAACTCGCCCTTTGGAAAGAAGCCTGCACGTTGTGCCTTTCAGCTCTAGGGCAATGTAGCACACCCAGAGAAGAAGTTCTGCGTCAGCGAGATCAGGCCTGCAAAGAAACTGCGTTTCACAGGCCTTTGTTAGAGATGTTCCCGGTAGGCTGTAAGAGCACTGTGCAGAGCGAGTTGTTTCTTAGCGTCCCAAAGAGCTGGAAGCAAGATGCTCTGGGGCCCAAATCGCCCTTTGGAAAGAAGCCTGCACGTTGTGCCTTTCAGCTCTAGGGCAATGTAGCACACCCAGAGCAGAAGTTCTGCTTCAGCCAGATGAGGCCTGCAGAGAAACTGCGTTTCACAGGCCTTTCTAAGAGATGTTCCCGGTAGGCTGTAAGAGCACTGTGCAGAGCGAGTTGTTTCTTAGCTTCCCAAAGAGCTGGAAGCAAGATGCTCTGGGGCCCAACTCGCCCTTTGGAAAGAAGCCTGCACGTTTTGCCTTTCAGCTTTAGGGCAATGTAGCACACCCAGAGCAGTAGTTCTGCTGCAGCCAGATCAGGCCTGCAAAGAAACTGCGTTTCACAGTCCATTGGAAGAGATGTTCCCACTAGGCAGTTAGAGCACTGTGCAGAGCGAGTTGTTTCTTAGCTTCCCAAAGAGCTGGAAGCAAGATGCTCTTGGGCCCAACTCGCTGTTTGGAAAGAAGCCTGCACGTTGTGCCTTTCAGCTCTACGGCAATGCAGAACACCAGAGCAGAAGTTCTGCTTCAGCCAGATCAGGACTGCAAAGAAACTGGATTTCACAGGCCTTTGTAAGAGATGTTCCCGGTAGGCTGTAAGAGCACTGTGCAGAGCGAGTTGTTTCTTAGCTTCCCAAAGAGCTTGAAGCAAGATGCTCTGGGTCCAACTCGCCCTTTGGAAAATAGACTGCACGTTGTGCCTTTCAGCTCTAGGGCAATGTAGCACACCCAGAGCAGAAGTTCTACTTCAGCCAGATCAGTCCTGCATCGAAACTGCGTTTCACAGGCCTTTGTAAGAGATCTTCCCAGTAGGCTGTAAGAGCACTGTGCAGAGCGAGTTGTTTCTTAGCTTAACAAAGAGCTGGAAGCAAGATGCTCTGGGGCCAAACTCGCCCTTTGGAAAGAAGCCTGCACGTTGTGCCTCTCAGCTCTAGGGCAATGTAGCACACCCAGAGCAGAAGTTCTGCTTCAGCCATATCAGGCCTGGAAAGAAACTGCGTTTCACAGGCCTTTGAAAGAGATGTTCCTGGTAGGCTGTAAGAGCTCGGTGCGGAGCGAGTTGTTTCATAGCTTCCCAAAGAGCTGGAAGCAAGATGCTCTGGGGCCCAACTCGCCCTTTGGAAAGAAGCCTGCACGTTGTGCCTTTCAGCTTTAGGGCAATGTAGCACACCCAGAGCAGTAGTTCTGCTGCAGCCAGATGAGGCCTGCAAAGAAACTGCGTTTCACAGGCCTTTGTAAGAGATGTTCCCGGTAGGCTGTGAGAGCACTGTGCAGACCGAGTTGTTTCTTAGCTTCCCAAAGAGCTGGAAGCAAGATGCTCTGGGGCCCATCGCCCTTTGGAAAGAAGCCTGCACGTTGTGCCTTTCAGCTCTAGGGCAATGTAGCACACCCAGAGCAGAAGTTCTGCTTCAGCCAGATGAGGCCTGCAGAGAAACTGCGTTTCACAGGCCTTTGTAAGAGATGTTCCCGGTAGGCTGTAAGAGCACTGTGCAGAGCGAGTTGTTTCTTAGCTTCCCAAAGAGCTGGAAGCAAGATGCTGTGGGGCCCAACTCGCCCTTTGGAAAGAAGCCTGCACGTTGTGCCTTTCAGCTTTAGGGCAATGTAGCACACCCAGAGCAGTAGTTCTGCTGCAGCCAGATGAGGCCTGCAAAGAAACTGTGTTTCACAGGCCTTTGTAAGAGATGTTCCAGGTAGGCTGTGAGAAAACTGTGCAGAGCGAGTTGTTTCTTAGCTTCCCAAAGAGCTGGAAGCAAGATGCTCTGGGACCCAACTCGCCCTTTGGAAAGAAGACTGCATGTTGTGCCTTTCAGCTCTAGGGCAATGTAGCCCACCCAGAGCAGAAGTTCTGCTTCAGCCAGATGAGGCCTGCAAAGAAACTGGGTTTCACAGGCCTTTGTAAGAAATGTACCCGGTAGGCTCTAAGAGCACTGTGCACAGCGAGTTGTTTCTTAGCATCCCAAAGAGCTGGAAGCAAGATGCTCAGGGGCCCAACTCGCCCTTTGGAAAGAAGCCTGCACGTTGTGACTTTCACCTCTAGGGCAATGTAGCACACCCAGAGCAGAAGTTCTGCTTCATCCATATGAGGCCTGCAAAGAAACTGGGTTTCACAGGCCTTTGTAAGAGATGTACCCGGTAGGCTGTAAGAGCACTGTGCAGAGCGAGTTGTTTCTTAGCTTCCCAAAGAGCTGGAAACAAGATGCTCTGGGGCCCAACTCGCCCTTTGGAAAGAAGCCTGCACGTTGTGCCTTTCAGCTCTAGGTCAATGTAGCACACCCAGAGCAGAAGTTCTGCTTCAGCCAGATCAGGCCTGCAAAGAAACTGCGTTTCACAGGCCTTTGTAAGAGATGTTCCCGGTAGGGTGTAAGAGCACTGTGCATAGCGAGCTGTTTCTTAGCTTCCCAAAGAGCTGGAAGCAAGATGCTCTGGGGCCCAACTCGCCGTTTGGAAAGAAGCCTGCACGTTGTGCCTTTCAGCTCTAGGGCAATGCAGAACACCAGAGCAGAAGTTCTGCTTCAGCCAGATCAGGCCTGCAAAGAAACTGGGTTTCACAGGCCTTTGTAAGAGATGTTCCCGGTAGGCTGTAAGAGCACTGTGCAGAGCGAGTTGTTTCTTAGCTTCCCAAAGAGCTTGAAGCAAGATGCTCTGGGTCCAACTCGCCCTTTGGAAAATAGACTGCACCTTGTGCCTTTCAGCTCTAGGGCAATGTAGCACACCCAGAGCAGAAGTTCTACTTCAGCCAGATCAGTCCTGCAGCGAAACTGCGTTTCACAGGCCTTTGTAAGAGATGTTCCCGGTAGGCTGTAAGAGCACTTTGCAGAGCGAGTTGTTTCTTAGCTTCCCAAAGAGCTGGAAGCAAGATGCTCTGGGGCCCAACTCGCCCTTTGGAAAGAAGCCTGCACGTTGTGCCTTTCTGCTCTAGGGCAATGTAGCACACCCAGAGCAGAAGTTCTGCTTCAGCCAGATCAGGCCTGCAAAGAAACTGCGTTTCACAGGCCTTTGTAAGAGATGTTCCCGGTAGGGTGTAAGAGCACTGTGCATAGCGAGCTGTTTCTTAGCTTCCCAAAGAGCTGGAAGCAAGATGCTCTGGGGCCCAACTCTCTCTTTGGAAAGAAGCCTGCACGTTGTGCCTTTCAGCTCTAGGGCAATGCAGAAAACCAGAGCAGAAGTTCTGCTTCAGCCAGATCAGGCCTGCAAAGAAACTGGGTTTCACAGGCCTTTGTAAGAGATGTTCCCGGTAGGCTGTAAGAGCACTGTGCAGAGCGAGTTGTTTATTAGCTTCCCAAAGAGCTGGAAGCAAGATGCTCTGGGTCCAACTCGCCCTTTGGAAAATAGACTGCACGTTGTGCCTTTCAGCTCTAGGGCAATGTAGCACACCCAGAGCAGAAGTTCTGCTTCAGTCAGATCAGTCCTGCAACTAAACTGCGTTTCACAGGCCTTTGTAAGAGATGTTCCCGGTAGGCTGTAAGAGCACTGTGCAGAGCGAGTTGTTTCTTAGCTTCCCAAAGAGCTGGAAGCAAGATGCTCTGGCGACCAACTCGCCCTTTGGAAAGAAGCCTGCACGTTTTGCCTTTCAGCTCTAGGGCAATGTAGCATACCCAGAGCAGAAGTTCTGCTTCAGCCAGGTCAGGCCTGCAGAGAAACTGCGTTTCACAGGACTCTGTAAGTGATGTTCCCGGTAGGCTGTAAGAGCACTTTGCAGAGCGAGTTGTTTCTTAGCTTCCCAAAGAGCTGGAAGCAAGATGCTCTGGGGACCAACTCGCCCTTTGGAAAGAAGCCTGCACGTTGTGCCTTTCTGCTCTAGGGCAATGTAGCACACCCAGAGCAGAAGTTCTGCTTCATCCAGATCAGGCCTGCAAAGAAACTGCGTTTCACAGGCCTTTGTAAGTGGTGTTCCCGGTAGGCTGTAAGAGCACTTTGCAGAGCGAGTTGTTTCCTAGCTTCCCAAATAGCTGGAAGCAGGATGCTCTTGGGCCCAACTCGCCCTTTGGAAAGAAGCCTGCACGTTGTGCCTTTCAGCTTTAGGGCAATGTAGCACACCCAGAGCAGTAGTTCTGCTGCAGCCAGATGAGGCCTGCAAAGAAACTGCGTTTCACAGGCCTTTGTAAGAGATGTTCCCGGTAGGCTGTGAGAGCACTGTGCACACCGAGTTGTTTCTTAGCTTCCCAAAGAGCTGGAAGCAAGATGCTCTGGGGCCCAAATCGCCCTTTGGAAAGAAGCCTACACGTTGTGCCTTTCAGCTCTAGGGCAATGTAGCACACCCAGAGCAGAAGTTCTGCTTCAGCCAGATGAGGCCGGCAGAGAAACTGCGTTTCACAGGCCTTTGTAAGAGATGTTCCCGGTAGGCTGTAAGAGCACTGTGCAGAGCGAGTTGTTTCTTAGCTTCCCAAAGAGCTGGAAGCAAGATGCTCTGGGTCCAACTCGCCCTTTGGAAAGAAGCCTGCACGTTGTGCCTTTCACCTCTAGGGCAATGTAGCACACCCAGAGCAGAAGTTCTACTTCAGCCAGATCAGTCCTGCAGCGAAACTGCGTTTCACAGGCCTTTGTAAGTGATGTTCCCGGTAGGCTGTAAGAGCACTTTGCATAGCGAATTGTTTCTTAGCTTCCCAAACAGCTGGAAGCAAGATGCTCTGGGGCCCAACTCGCCCTTTGGAAAGAAGCCTGCACGTTGTGCCTTTCTGCTCTAGGGCAATGTAACACACCCAGAGCAGAAGTTCTGCTTCAGCCAGATCAGGCCTGCAAAGAAACTGCGTTTCACAGGCCTTTGTAAGAGATGGTCCCTGTAGGCTGTAAGAGCGCTGTGCAGAGCGAGTTGTTTCTTAGCTTCCCAAAGAGAAGGAAGCAAGATGCTCTGGGGCCCAAGTCGCCCTTTGGAAAGAAGCCTGCACGTTGTGTCTTTCAGCTCTAGGGCAATGTAGCACACCCAGAGCAGAAGTTCTGCTTCAGCCAGATCAGGCCTGCAAAGAAACTGCGTTTCACAGGCCTTTGTAAGAGATGTTCCCGGTAGGCTGTGAGAGAACTGTGCAGAGCGAGTTGTTTCTTAGCTTCCCAAAGAGCTGGAAGCAAGATGCTCTGGGGCCCAAATCGCCCTTTGGAAAGAAGCCTGCACATTGTGCCTTTCAGCTCTAGGGCAATGTAGCACACCCAGAGCAGAAGTTCTGCTTCAGCCAGATGAGGCCTGCAGAGAAACTGCGTTTCACAGGCCTTTGTAAGAGATGTTCCCGGTAGGCTGTAAGAGCACTGTGCAGAGCGAGTTCTTTCTTAGCTTCCCAAAGAGCTGGAAGCAAGATGCTCTGGGTCCAACTCGCCCTTTGGAAAGAAGCCTGCACGTTGTGCCTTTCAGCTCTAGGGCAATGTAGCACACCCAGAGCAGAAGTTCTACTTCAACCAGATCAGTCCTGCAGCGAAACTGCGTTTCACAGGCCTTTGTAAGTGATGTTCCCGGTAGGCTGTAAGAGCACTTTGCAGAGCGAGTTGTTTCTTAGCTTCCCAAAGAGCTGGAAGCAAGATGCTCTGGGGCCCAACTCGCCCTTTGGAAAGAAGCCTGCACGTTGTGCCTTTCAGCTCTAGGGCAATGTAGCACACCCAGAGCAGAAGTTCTGCTTCAGCCAGATGAGGCCTGCAGAGAAACTGCGTTTCACAGGCCTTTGTAAGAGATGTTCCCAGTAGGCTGTAAGAGCACTGTGCAGAGCGAGTTGTTTCTTAGCTTCCCAAAGAGCTGGAAACAAGATGCTCTGGGGCCCAACTCGCCCTTTGGAAAGAAGCCTGCACGTTGTGCCTTTCTGCTCTAGGGCAATGTAGCACACCCAGAGCAGAAGTTCTGCTTCAGCCAGATCAGGCCTGCAAAGAAACTGCGTTTCACAGGCCTTTGTAAGAGATGTTCCCGGTAGGGTGTAAGAGCACTGTGCATAGCGAGCTGTTTCTTAGCTTCCCAAAGAGCTGGAAGCAAGATGCTCTGGGGCCCAACTCTCTCTTTGGAAAGAAGCCTGCACGTTGTGCCTTTCAGCTCTAGGGCAATGCAGAAAACCAGAGCAGAAGTTCTGCTTCAGCCAGATCAGGCCTGCAAAGAAACTGGGTTTCACAGGCCTTTGTAAGAGATGTTCCCGGTAGGCTGTAAGAGCACTGTGCAGAGCGAGTTGTTTCTTAGCTTCCCAAAGAGCTGGAAGCAAGATGCTCTGGGTCCAACTCGCCCTTTGGAAAATAGACTGCACGTTGTGCCTTTCAGCTCTAGGGCAATGTAGCACACCCAGAGCAGAAGTTCTGCTTCAGTCAGATCAGTCCTGCAACTAAACTGCGTTTCACAGGCCTTTGTAAGAGATGTTCCCGGTAGGCTGTAAGAGCACTGTGCAGAGCGAGTTGTTTCTTAGCTTCCCAAAGAGCTGGAAGCAAGATGCTCTGGCGACCAACTCGCCCTTTGGAAAGAAGCCTGCACGTTTTGCCTTTCAGCTCTAGGGCAATGTAGCATACCCAGAGCAGAAGTTCTGCTTCAGCCAGGTCAGGCCTGCAGAGAAACTGCGTTTCACAGGACTCTGTAAGTGATGTTCCCGGTAGGCTGTAAGAGCACTTTGCAGAGCGAGTTGTTTCTTAGCTTCCCAAAGAGCTGGAAGCAAGATGCTCTGGGGACCAACTCGCCCTTTGGAAAGAAGCCTGCACGTTGTGCCTTTCTGCTCTAGGGCAATGTAGCACACCCAGAGCAGAAGTTCTGCTTCATCCAGATCAGGCCTGCAAAGAAACTGCGTTTCACAGGCCTTTGTAAGTGGTGTTCCCGGTAGGCTGTAAGAGCACTTTGCAGAGCGAGTTGTTTCCTAGCTTCCCAAATAGCTGGAAGCAAGATGCTCTGGGGCCCAACTCGCCGTTTGGAAAGAAGCCTGCACGTTGTGCCTTACAGCTCTAGGGCAATGCAGAACACCAGAGCAGAAGTTCTGCTTCAGCCAGATCAGGCCTGCAAAGAAACTGGGTTTCACAGGCGTTTGTAAGAGATGTTCCCGGTAGGCTGTAAGAGCACTGTGCAGAGCGAGTTGTTTCTTAACTTCCCAAAGAGCTGGAAGCAAGATGCTCTGGGGCCAACTCGCCCTTTGGAAAGAAGCCTGCACGTTGTGCCTTTCAGCTCTAGGGCAATGTAGCACACCCAGAGCAGAAGTTCTACTTCAGCCAGATCAGTCCTGCAGCGAAACTGCGTTTCACAGGCCATGTTAGTGATGTTCCCGGTAGGCTGTAAGAGCACTTTGCAGAGCGAGTTGTTTCTTAGCTTCCCAAAGAGCTGGAAGCAAGATGCTCTGGGGCCCAACTCGCCCTTTGGAAAGAAGCCTGCACGTTGTGCCTTTCAGCTTTAGGGCAATGTAGCACACCCAGAGCAGTAGTTCTGCTGCAGCCAGATGAGGCCTGCAAAGAAACTGCGTTTCACAGGCCTTTGTAAGAGATGTTCCCGGTAGGCTGTGAGAGCACTGTGCAGACCGAGTTGTTTCTTAGCTTCCCAAAGAGCTGGAAGCAAGATGCTCTGGGGCCCAAATCGCCCTTTGGAAAGAAGCCTGCACGTTGTGCCTTTCAGCTCTAGGGCAATGTAGCACACCCAGAGCAGAAGTTCTGCTTCAGCAAGATGAGACCTGCAGAGAAACTGCGTTTCACAGGCCTTTGTAAGAGATGTTCCCGGTAGGCTGTAAGAGCACTGTGCAGAGCGAGTTGTTTCTTAGCTTCCCAAAGAGCTGGAAGCAAGATGCTCTGGGTCCAACTCGCCCTTTGGAAAGAAGCCTGCACGTTGTGCCTTTCACCTCTAGGGCAATGTAGCACACCCAGAGCAGAAGTTCTACTTCAGCCAGATCAGTCCTGCAGCGAAACTGCGTTTCACAGGCCTTTGTAAGTGATGTTCCCGGTAGGCTGTAAGAGCACTTTGCATAGCGAATTGTTTCTTAGCTTCCCAAACCGCTGGAAGCAAGATGCTCTGGGGCCCAACTCGCCCTTTGGAAAGAAGCCTGCACGTTGTGCCTTTCTGCTCTAGGGCAATGTAACACACCCAGAGCAGAAGTTCTGCTTCAGCCAGATCAGGCCTGCAAAGAAACTGCGTTTCACAGGCCTTTGTAAGAGATGTTCCCGGTAGGCTGTAAGAGCGCTGTGCAGAGCGAGTTGTTTCTTAGCTTCCCAAAGAGCTGGAAGCAAGATGCTCTGGGGCCCAATTCGCCCTTTGGAAAGAAGCCTGCACATTGTGCCTCTCAGCTCTAGGGCAATGTAGCACACCCAGAGCAGAAGTTCTGCTTCAGCCATATCAGGCCTGCAAAGAAACTGCGTTTCACAGGCCTTTGTAAGAGATGTTCCCTCTAGGCTGTAAGAGCGCTGTGCAGAGCGAGTTGTTTCTTAGCTTCCCAAAGAGCTGGAAGCAAGATGCTCTGGGGCCCAAGTCGTTCTTTGGAAAGAAGCCTGCACGTTGTGCCTTTCAGCTCTAGGGCAATGTAGCACACCCAGAGCAGAAGTTCTGCTTCAGCCAGATCAGGCCTGCAAAGAAACTGCGTTTCACAGGCCTTTGTAAGAGATGTTCCCGGTAGGCTGTGAGAGAACTGTGCAGAGCGAGTTGTTTCTTAGCTTCCGAAAGAGCTGGAAGCAAGATGCTCTGGGTCCCAACTCTCTCTTTGGAAAGAAGCCTGCACGTTGTGCCTTTCTGCTCTAGGGCAATGTAGCACACCCAGCACAGAAGTTCTGCTTCATTCAGATCAGGCCTGCAAAGAAACTGCGTTTCACAGGCCTTTGTAAGAGATGTTCCCGGTAGGCTGTAAGAGCACTGTGCAGAGCGAGTTGTTTCTTAGCTTCCCAAAGAGCTGGAAGCAAGATGCTCTGGGTCCCAACTCGCCCTTTGGAAAGAAGCCTGCACTTTGTGCCTTTCAGCTCTAGGGCAATGTAGCACACCCAGAGCAGAAGTTCTGCGTCAGCCAGATCAGGCCTGCAAAGAAACTGCGTTTCACAGGCCTTTGTAAGAGATGTTCCCGGTAGGCTGTAACAGCACTGTGCAGAGCGAGTTGTTTCTTAGCTTCCCAAAGAGCTGGAAGCAAGATGCTCTGCGGCCCAACTCGCCCTTTGGAAAGAAGCCTGCACGTTGTGCCTTTCTGCTCTAGGGCAATGTAGCACTCCCAGAGCAGAAGTTCTGCTTCAGCCAGATCAGGCCTGCAGAGAAACTGCCTTTCACAGGCCTTTGTAAGTGGTGTTCCCGGTAGGCTGCAAGAGCGCTTTGCAGAGCGAGTTGTTTCTTAGCTTCCCAAAGAGCTGGAAGCAAGATGCTCTTGGGCCCAACTCGCCGTTTGGAAAGAAGCCTGCACGTTGTGCCTTTCAGCTCTAGGGCAATGCAGAACACCAGAGCAGAAGTTCTGCTTCAGCCAGATCAGGCCTGCAAAGAAACTGGGTTTCACAGGCCTTTGTAAGAGATGTTCCCGGTAGGCTGTAAGAGCACTGTGCAGAGCGAGTTGTTTCTTAGCTTCCCAAAGAGCTTGAAGCAAGATGCTCTGGGTCCAACTCGCCCTTTGGAAAATAGACTGCACGTTGTGCCTTTCAGCTCTTGGGCAATGTAGCACACCAAGAGCAGAAGTTCTACTTCAGCCAGATCAGTCCTTCAGCGAAACTGCGTTTCACAGGCCTTTGTAAGAGATGTTCCGGTAGGCTGTAAGAGCACTTTGCAGAGCGAGTTGTTTCTTAGCTTCCCAAAGAGCTTGAAGCAAGATGCTCTGGGTCCAACTCGCCCTTTGGAAAATAGACTGCACGTTGTGCCTTTCAGCTCTAGGGCAATGTAGCACACCCAGAGCAGAAGTTCTGCTTCAGCCAGATGAGGCCTGCAAAGAAACTGCGTTTCACAGGCCTTTGTAAGAGATGTTCCTGGTAGGCTGTAAGATCGCTGTGCAGAGCGAGTTGTTTCTTAGCTTCCCAAAGAGCTGGAAGCAAGATGCTCTGGGTCCAACTCGCCCTTTGGAAAGAAGCCTGCACGTTGTGCCTTTCAGCTCTAGGGCAATGTAGCACACCCAGAGCAGAAGTTCTACTTCAACCAGATCAGTCCTGCAGCGAAACTGCGTTTCACAGGCCTTTGTAAGTGATGTTCCCGGTAGGCTGTAAGAGCACTTTGCAGAGCGAGTTGTTTCTTAGCTTCCCAAAGAGCTGGAAGCAAGATGCTCTGGGGCCCAACTCGCCCTTTGGAAAGAAGCCTGCACGTTGTGCCTTTCAGCTCTAGGGCAATGTAGCACACCCAGAGCAGAAGTTCTGCTTCAGCCAGATGAGGCCTGCAGAGAAACTGCGTTTCACAGGCCTTTGTAAGAGATGTTCCCGATAGGCTGTAAGAGCACTGTGCAGAGCGAGTTGTTTCTTAGCTTCCCAAAGAGCTGGAAGCAAGATGCTCTGGGTCCCAACTCTCCCTTTGGAAAGAAGACTGCACGTTGTGCCTTTCAGGTCTAGGGCAATGTAGCCCACCCAGAGCAGAAGTTCTGCTTCAGCCAGATGAGGCCTGCAAAGAAACTGGGTTTCACAGGCCTTTGTAAGAAATGTACCCGGTAGGGTCTAAGAGCACTGTGCAGAGCAAGTTGTTTCTTACCTTCCCAAAGAGCTGGAAGCAAGATGCTCAGGGGCCCAACTCACCCTTTGGAAAGAAGCCTGCACGTTGTGCCTTTCAGCTCTAGGGCAATGTAGCACACCCAGAGCAGAAGTTCTGCTTCATCCATATGAGGCCTGCAAAGAAACTGGGTTTCACAGGCCTTTGTAAGAGATGTACCCGGTAGGCTGTAAGAGCACTGTGCAGAGCGAGTTGTTTCTTAGCTTCCCAAAGAGCTGGAAACAAGATGCTCTGGGGCCCAACTCGCCCTTTGGAAAGAAGCCTGCACGTTGTGCCTTTCTGCTCTAGGGCAATGTAGCACACCCAGAGCAGAAGTTCTGCTTCAGCCAGATAAGGCCTGCAAAGAAACTGCGTTTCACAGGCCTTTGTAAGAGATGTTCCCGGTAGGGTGTAAGAGCACTGTGCATAGCGAGCTGTTTCTTAGCTTCCCAAAGAGCTGGAAGCAAGATGCTCTGGGGCCCAACTCGCCCTTTGGAAAGAAGCCTGCACGTTGTGCCTTTCAGCTCTAGGGCAATGCAGAACACCAGAGCAGAAGTTCTGCTTCAGCCAGATCAGGCCTGCAAAGAAACTGGGTTTCACAGGCCTTTGTAAGAGATGTTCCCGGTAGGCTGTAAGAGCACTGTGCAGAGCGAGTTGTTTCTTAGCTTCCCAAAGAGCTGGAAGCAAGATGCTCTGGGTCGAACTCGCCCTTTGGAAAACAGACTGCACGTTGTGCCTTTCAGCTCTAGGGCAATGTAGCACACCCGGAGCAGAAGTTCTGCTTCAGTCAGATCAGTCCTGCAAAGAAACTGCGTTTCACAGGCCTTTGTAAGAGATGTTCCCGGTAGGCTGTAAGAGCACTTTGCAGAGCAAGTTGTTTCCTAGCTTCCCAAAGAGCTGGAAGCAAGATGCTCTGGGGCCCAACTCGCCGTTTGGAAAGAAGCCTGCACGTTGTGCCTCTCAGCTCCAGGGCAACGTAGCACACCCAGAGCAGAAGTTCTGCTTCAGCCATATCAGGCCTGCAAAGAAACTGCGTTTCACAGGCCTTTGAAAGAGATGTTCCCGGTAGGCTGTAAGAGCACTGTGCAGAGCGAGTTGTTTCTTAGCTTCCCAAAGAGCTGGAAGCAAGATGCTGTGGGGCCCAACTCGCCCTTTGGAAAGAAGCCTGCACGTTGTGCCTTTCAGCTTTAGGGCAATGTAGCACACCCAGAGCAGTAGTTCTGCTGCAGCCAGAGGAGGCCTGCAAAGAAACTGCGTTTCACAGGCCTTTGTAAGAGATGTTCCCGGTAGGCTGTAAGAGCACTGTGCAGAGCGAGTTGTTTCTTAGCTTCCCAAAGAGCTGGAAGCCAGAAGCTCTGGGGCCCAACTCGCCCTTTGGAAAGAAGCCTGCACGTTGTGCCTTTCAGCTCTAGGGCAATGTAGCACACCCAGAGCAGAAGTTCTGCGTCAGCGAGATCAGGCCAGCAAATAAACTGCGTTTCACAGGCCTTTGTTAGAGATGTTCCCGGTAGGCTGTAAGAGCACTGTGCAGAGCGAGTTGTTTCTTAGCTTCCCAAAGAGCTGGAAGCAAGATGCTCTGGCGACCAACTCGCCCTTTGGAAAGAAGCCTGCACGTTTTGCCTTTCAGCTCTAGGGCAATGTAGCATACCCAGAGCAGAAGTTCTGCTTCAGCCAGGTCAGGCCTGCAGAGAAACTGCGTTTCACAGGACTCTGTAAGTGATGTTCCCGGTAGGCTGTAAGAGCACTTTGCAGAGCGAGTTGTTTCTTAGCTTCCCAAAGAGCTGGAAGCAAGATGCTCTGGGGCCCAACTCGCCCTTTGGAAAGAAGCCTGCACGTTGTGCCTTTCTGCTCTAGGGCTATGTAGCACACCCAGAGCAGAAGTTCTGCTTCATCCAGATCAGGCCTGCAAAGAAACTGCGTTTCACAGGCCTTTGTAAGTGGTGTTCCCGGTAGGCTGTAAGAGCACTGTGCAGAGCGAGTTGTTTCCTAGCTTCCCAAATAGCTGGAAGCAAGATGCTCTGGGGCCCAACTCGCCGTTTGGAAAGAAGCCTGCACGTTGTGCCTTTCAGCTCTAGGGCAATGCAGAAAACCAGAGCAGAAGTTCTGCTTCAGCCAGATCAGGCCTGCAAAGAAACTGGGTTTCACAGGCCTTTGTAAGAGATGTTCCCGGTAGGCTGTAAGAGCACTGTGCAGAGCGAGTTGTTTCTTAACTTCCCAAAGAGCTGGAAGCAAGATGCTCTGGGGCCAACTCGCCCTTTGGAAAGAAGCCTGCACGTTGTGCCTTTCAGCTCTCGGGCAATGTAGCACACCCAGAGCAGAAGTTCTACTTCAGCCAGATCAGTCCTGCAGCGAAACTGCGTTTCACAGGCCATGTTAGTGATGTTCCCGGTAGGCTGTAAGAGCACTTTGCAGAGCGAGTTGTTTCTTAGCTTCCCAAAGAGCTGGAAGCAAGATGCTCTGGGGCCCAACTCGCCCTTTGGAAAGAAGCCTGCACGTTGTGCCTTTCTGCTCTAGGGCAATGTAGCACACCCAGAGCAGAAGTTCTGCTTCAGCCAGATCAGGCCTGCAAAGAAACTGCGTTTCACAGGCCTTTGTAAGAGATGTTCCCAGTAGGCTGTAAGAGCGCTGTGCAGAGCGAGTTGTGTCTTAGCTTCCCAAAGAGCTGGAAGCAAGATGCTCTGGGGCCCCACTCGCCCTTTGGAAAGAAGCCTGCACGTTGTGCCTTTCTGCTCTAGGACAATGTAGCACACCCAGAGCAGAAGTTCTGCTTCAGCCAGATCAGGCCTGCAAAGAAACTGCGTTTCACAGACCTTTGTAAGAGATGTTCCCGGTAGGGTGTAAGAGCACTGTGCATAGCGAGCTGTTTCTTAGCTTCCCAAAGAGCTGGAAGCAAGATGCTCTGGGGCCCAACTCGCCCTTTGGAAAGAAGCCTGCACGTTGTGCCTTTCAGCTCTAGGGCAATGCAGAACACCAGAGCAGAAGTTCTGCTTCAGCCAGATCAGGCCTGCAAAGAAACTGGGTTTCACAGGCCTTTGTAAGAGATGTTCCCGGTAGGCTGTAAGAGCACTGTGCAGAGCGAGTTGTTTCTTAGCTTCCCAAAGAGCTGGAAGCAAGATGCTCTGGGGCCCAACTCGCCCTTTGGAAAGAAGCCTGCACGTTGTGCCTTTCAGCTTTAGGGCAATGTAGCACACAGAGAGCAGTAGTTCTGCTGCAGCCAGAGGAGGCCTGCAAAGAAACTGTGTTTCACAGGCCTTTGTAAGAGATGTTCCCGGTAGGCTGTAAGAGCACTGTGCAGAGCGAGTTGTTTCTTAGCTTCCCAAAGAGCTGGAAGCCAGAAGCTCTGGGGCCCAACTCGCCCTTTGGAAAGAAGCCTGCACGTTGTGCCTTTCAGCTCTAGGGCAATGTAGCACACCCAGAGCAGAAGTTCTGCGTCAGCGAGATCAGGCCAGCAAATAAACTGCGTTTCACAGGCCTTTGTTAGAGATGTTCCCGGTAGGCTGTAAGAGCACTGTGCAGAGCGAGTTGTTTCTTAGCTTCCCAAAGAGCTGGAAGCAAGATGCTCTGGCGACCAACTCGCCCTTTGGAAAGAAGCCTGCACGTTTTGCCTTTCAGCTCTAGGGCAATGTAGCATACCCAGAGCAGAAGTTCTGCTTCAGCCAGGTCAGGCCTGCAGAGAAACTGCGTTTCACAGGACTCTGTAAGTGATGTTCCCGGTAGGCTGTAAGAGCACTTTGCAGAGCGAGTTGTTTCTTAGCTTCCCAAAGAGCTGGAAGCAAGATGCTCTGGGGACAAACTCGCCCTTTGGAAAGAAGCCTGCACGTTGTGCCTTTCTGCTCTAGGGCAATGTAGCACACCCAGAGCAGAAGTTCTGCTTCATCCAGATCAGGCCTGCAAAGAAACTGCGTTTCACAGGCCTTTGTAAGTGGTGTTCCTGGTAGGCTGTAAGAGCACTTTGCAGAGCGAGTTGTTTCCTAGCTTCCCAAATAGCTGGAAGCAAGATGCTCTGGGGCGCAACTCGCCGTTTGGAAAGAAGCCTGCACGTTGTGCCTTTCAGCTCTAGGGCAATGCAGAACACCAGAGCAGAAGTTCTGCTTCAGCCAGATCAGGCCTGCAAAGAAACTGGGTTTCACAGGCCTTTGTAAGAGATGTTCCCGGTAGGCTGTAAGAGCACTGTGCAGAGCGAGTTGTTTCTTAACTTCCCAAAGAGCTGGAAGCAAGATGCTCTGGGGCCAACTCGCCCTTTGGAAAGAAGCCTGCACGTTGTGCCTTTCAGCTCTCGGGCAATGTAGCACACCCAGAGCAGAAGTTCTACTTCAGCCAGATCAGTCCTGCAGCGAAACTGCGTTTCACAGGCCATGTTAGTGATGTTCCCGGTAGGCTGTAAGAGCACTTTGCAGAGCGAGTTGTTTCTTAGCTTCCCAAAGAGCTGGAAGCAAGATGCTCTGGGGCCCAACTCGCCCTTTGGAAAGAAGCCTGCACGTTGTGCCTTTCTGCTCTAGGGCAATGTAGCACACCCAGAGCAGAAGTTCTGCTTCAGCCAGATCAGGCCTGCAAAGAAACTGCGTTTCACAGGCCTTTGTAAGAGATGTTCCCAGTAGGCTGTAAGAGCGCTGTGCAGAGCGAGTTGTGTCTTAGCTTCCCAAAGAGCTGGAAGCAAGATGCTCTGGGGCCCCACTCGCCCTTTGGAAAGAAGCCTGCACGTTGTGCCTCTCAGCTCTAGGGCAATGTAGCACACCCAGAGCAGAAGTTCTGCTTCAGCCATATCAGGCCTGCAAAGAAACTGCATTTCACAGGCCTTTGAAAGAGATGTCCCTGGTAGGCTGTAAGAGCTCGGTGCGGAGCGAGTTGTTTCTTAGCTTCCCAAAGAGCTGGAAGCAAGATACTCTTGGGCCCAACTCGCCCTTTGGAAAGAAGCCTGCACGTTGTGCCTTTCAGCTTTAGGGCAATGTAGCACACCCAGAGCAGTAGTTCTGCTGCAGCCAGATGAGGCCTGCAAAGAAACTGCGTTTCACAGGCCTTTGTAAGAGATGTTCCCGGTAGGCTGTAAGAGCACTGTGCAGACCGAGTTGTTTCTTAGCTTCCCAAAGAGCTGGAAACAAGATGCTCTGGGGCCCAACTCGCCCTTTGGAAAGAAGCCTGCACGTTGTGCCTTTCTGCTCTAGGGCAATGTAGCACACCCAGAGCAGAAGTTCTGCTTCAGCCAGATCAGGCCTGCAAAGAAACTGCGTTTCACAGGCCTTTGTAAGAGATGTTCCCGGTAGGGTGTAAGAGCACTGTGCATAGCGAGCTGTTTCTTAGCTTCCCAAAGAGCTGGAAGCAAGATGCTCTGGGGCCCAACTCGCCGTTTGGAAAGAAGCCTGCACGTTGTGCCTTTCAGCTTTAGCTCAATGTAGCACACCCAGAGCAGAAGTTCTGCTTCAGCCAGATCAGGCCTGCAAAGAAACTGGGTTTCACAGGCCTTTGTAAGAGATGTTCCCGGTAGGCTGTAAGAGCACTGTGCAGACCGAGTTGTTTCTTAGCTTCCCAAAGAGCTGGAAGCAAGATGCTCTGGGGCCCAACTCGCCCTTTGGAAAGAAGCCTGCACGTTGTGCCTTTCTGCTCTAGGGCAATGTAGCACACCCAGATCAGAAGTTCTGCTTCAGCCAGATCAGGCCTGCAAAGAAACTGCGTTTCACAGGCCTTTGTAAGAGATGTTCCTGGTAGGCTGTAAGAGCACTGTGCAGAGCGAGTTGTTTCTTAGCTTCCCAAAGAGCTGGAACCAAGATGCTCTGGGGCCCAACTCGCCCTTTGGAAAGAAGCCTGCACGTTGTGCCTCTCAGCTCTAGGGCAATGTAGCACACCCACAGCAGAAGTTCTGCTTCAGCCATATCAGGCCTGCAAAGAAGCTGCGTTTCACAGGCCTTTGAAAGAGATGTTCCTGGTAGGCTGTAAGAGCTCGGTGCGGAGCGAGTTGTTTCTTAGCTTCCCAAAGAGCTGGAAGCAAGATGCTCTTGGGCCCAACTCGCCCTTTGGAAAGAAGCCTGCACGTTGTGCCTTTCAGCTTTAGCTCAATGTAGCACACCCAGAGAAGAAGTTCTGCTTCAGCCAGATGAGGCCTGCAAAGAAACTGCGTTTCACAGGCCTTTGTAAGAGATGTTCCCGGTAGGCTGTAAGAGCACTGTGCAGAGCGAGTTGTTTCTTAGCTTCCCAAAGAGCTGGAAGCCAGAAGCTCTGGGGCCCAACTCGCCCTTTGGAAAGAAGCCTGCACGTTGTGCCTTTCAGCTCTAGGGCAATGTAGCACACCCAGAGCAGAAGTTCTGCGTCAGCGAGATCAGGCCTGCAAATAAACTGCGTTTCACAGGCCTTTGTTAGAGATTTTCCCGGTAGGCTGTAAGAGCACTGTGCAGAGCGAGTTGTTTCTTAGCTTCCCAAAGAGCTGGAAGCAAGATGCTCTGGCGACCAACTCGCCCTTTGGAAAGAAGCCTGCACGTTGTGCCTTTCAGCTCTAGGGCAATGCAGAACACCAGAGCAGAAGTTCTGCTTCAGCCAGATCAGGCCTGCAAAGAAACTGGGTTTCACAGGCCTTTGTAAGAGATGTTCCCAGTAGGCTGTAAGAGCACTGTGCAGAGCGAGTTGTTTCTTAACTTCCCAAAGAGCTGGAAGCAAGATGCTCTTGGTCCAACTCGCCCTTTGGAAAGAAGCCTGCACGTTGTGCCTTTCAGCTCTAGGGCAATGCAGAACAACAGAGCAGAATTTCTGCTTCAGCCAGATCAGGACTGCAAAGAAACTGGATTTTACAGGCCTTTGTAAGAGATGTTCCCGGTAGGCTGTAAGAGCACTGTGCAGAGCGAGTTGTTTCTTAGCTTCCCAAAGAGCTTGAAGCAAGATGCTCTGGGTCCAACTCGCCCTTTGGAAAATAGACTGCACGTTGTGCCTTTCAGCTTTAGGGCAATGTAGCACACCCAGAGCAGAAGTTCTACTTCAGCCAGATCAGTCCTGCAGCGAAACTGCGTTTCACAGGCCTTTGTAAGAGATGTTCCCAGTAGGCTGTAAGAGCACTGTGCAGAGCGAGTTGTTTCTTAGCTTAACAAAGAGCTGGAAGCAAGATGCTCTGGGGCCAAACTCGCCCTTTGGAAAGAAGCCTGCACGTTGTGCCTCTCAGCTCTTGGGCAATGTAGCACACCCAGAGCAGAAGTTCTGCTTCAGCCATATCACTCCTGGAAAGAAACTGCGTTTCACAGGCCTTTGAAAGAGATGTTCCTGGTAGGCTGTAAGAGCTCGTTGCGGAGCGAGTTGTTTCTTAGCTTCCCAAAGAGCTGGAAGCAAGATGCTCTGGGGCCCAACTCGCCCTTTGGAAAGAAGCCTGCACGTTGTGCCTTTCAGCTTTAGGGCAATGTAGCACACCCAGAGCAGTAGTTCTGCTGCAGCCAGATGAGGCCTGCAAAGAAACTGCGTTTCACAGGCCTTTGTAAGAGATGTTCCCGGTAGGCTGTGAGAGCACTGTGCAGACCGAGTTGTTTCTTAGCTTCCCAAAGAGCTGGAAGCAAGATGCTCTGGGGCCCAAATCGCCCTTTGGAAAGAAGCCTGCACGTTGTGCCTTTCAGCTTTAGGGCAATGTTGCACACCCAGAGCAGTAGTTCTGCTGCAGCCAGATGAGGCCTGCAAAGAAACTGCGTTTCACAGGCCTTTGTAAGAGATGTTCCCGGTAGGCTGTGAGAGCACTGTGCAGACCGAGTTGTTTCTTAGCTTCCCAAAGAGCTGGAAGCAAGATGCTCTGGGACCCAAATCACCCTTTGGAAAGAAGCCTGCACGTTGTGCCTTTCAGCTCTAGGGCAATGTAGCACACCCAGAGCAGAAGTTCTGCTTCAGCCAGATGAGGCCTGCAGAGAAACTGCGTTTCACAGGCCTTTGTAAGAGATGTTCCCGGTAGGCTGTGAGAGCACTGTGCAGACCGAGTTGTTTCTTAGCTTCCCAAAGAGCTGGAAGCAAGATGCTCTGGGACCCAACTCTCTCTTTGGAAAGAAGCCTGCACGTTGTGCCTTTCTGCTCTAGGGCAATGTAGCACACCCAGCACAGAAGTTCTGCTACAGCCAGATCAGGCCTGCAAAGAAACTGCGTTTCACAGGCCTTTGTAAGAGATGTTCCCGGTAGGGTGTAAGAGCACTGTGCATAGCGAGCTGTTTCATAGCTTCCCAAAGAGCTGGAAGCAAGATGCTCTGGGGCCCAACTCGCCCTTGGAAAGAAGCCTGCACGTAGTGCCTTTCAGCTCTAGGGCAATGCAGAACACCAGAGCAGAAGTTCTGCTTCAGCCAGATCAGGCCTGCAAAGAAACTGGGTTTCACAGGCCTTTGTAAGAGATGTTCCCGGTAGGCTGTAAGAGCACTGTGCAGAGCGAGTTGTTTCTAGCTTCCCAAAGAGCTTGAAGCAAGATGCTCTGGGTCCAACTCGCCCTTTGGAAAATAGACTGCACCTTGTGCCTTTCAGCTCTAGGGCAATGTAGCACACCCAGAGCAGAAGTTCTACTTCAGCCAGATCAGTCCTGCAGCGAAACTGCGTTTCACAGGCCTTTGTAAGAGATGTTCCCGGTAGGCTGTAAGAGCACTTTGCAGAGCGAGTTGTTTCTTAGCTTCCCAAAGAGCTGGAAGCAAGATGCTCTGGGGCCCAACTCGCCCTTTGGAAAGAAGCCTGCACGTTGTGCCTTTCAGCTCTAGGGCAATGTAGCACACCCAGAGCAGAAGTTCTACTTCAGCCAGATCAGTCCTGCAGCAAAACTGCGTTTCACAGGCCTTTGTAAGTGATGTTCCCGGTAGGCTGTAAGAGCAATTTGCAGAGCGAGTTGTTTCTTAGCTTCCCAAAGAGCTGGAAGCAAGATGCTCTGGGGACCAACTCGCCCTTTGGAAAGAAGCCTGCACGTTGTGCCTTTCTGCTCTAGGGCAATGTAGCACACCCAGAGCAGAAGTTCTGCTTCAGCCAGATCAGGCCTGCAAAGAAACTGCGTTTCACAGGCCTTTGTAAGAGATGTTCCTGGTAGGCTGTAAGAGCACTGTGCAGAGCGAGTTGTTTCTTAGCTTCCCAAAGAGCTGGAAGCAAGATGCTCTGGGGCCCAACTCGCCCTTTGGAAAGAAGCCTGCACGTTGTGCCTTTCTGCTCTAGGGCAATGTAGCACACCCAGAGCAGAAGTTCTGCTTCAGCCAGATCAGGCCTGCAAAGAAACTGCGTTTCACAGGCCTTTGAAAGAGATGTTCCTGGTAGGCTGTAAGAGCTCGGTGCGGAGCGAGTTGTTTCTTAGCTTCCCAAAGAGCTGGAAGCAAGATGCTCTTGGGCCCACCTCGCCCTTTGGAAAGAAGCATGCACGTTGTGCCTTTCAGCTTTAGGGCAATGTAGCACACCCAGAGCAGTAGTTCTGCTGCAGCCAGATCAGGCCTGCAAAGAAACTGCGTTTCACAGGCCTTTGTAAGAGATGTTCCCGGTAGGCTGTAAGAGCACTGTGCAGAGCGAGTTGTTTCTTAGCTTCCCAAAGAGCTGGAAGCAAGATGCTCTGGGGCCCAACTCGCCCTTTGGAAAGAAGCCTGCACGTTGTGCCTTTCAGCTTTAGGGCAATGTAGCACACCCAGAGCAGTAGTTCTGCTGCAGCCAGAGGAGGCCTGCAAAGAAACTGCGTTTCACAGGCCTTTGTAAGAGATGTTCCCGGTAGGCTGTAAGAGCACTGTGCAGAGCGAGTTGTTTCTTAGCTTCCCAAAGAGCTGGAAGCCAGAAGCTCTGGGGCCCAACTCGCCCTTTGGAAAGAAGCCTGCACGTTGTGCCTTTCAGCTCTAGGGCAATGTAGCACACCCAGAGCAGAAGTTCTGCGTCAGCGAGATCAGGCCTGCAAATAAACTGCGTTTCACAGGCCTTTGTTAGAGATGTTCCCGGTAGGCTGTAAGAGCACTGTGCAGAGCGAGTTGTTTCTTAGCTTCCCAAAGAGCTGGAAGCAAGATGCTCTGGCGACCAACTCGCCCTTTGGAAAGAAGCCTGCACGTTTTGCCTTTCAGCTCTAGGGCAATGTAGCATACCCAGAGCAGAAGTTCTGCTTCAGCCAGGTCAGGCCTGCAGAGAAACTGCGTTTCACAGGACTCTGTAAGTGATGTTCCCGGTAGGCTGTAAGAGCACTTTGCAGAGCGAGTTGTTTCTTAGCTTCCCAAAGAGCTGGAAGCAAGATGCTCTGGGGACCAACTCGCCCTTTGGAAAGAAGCCTGCACGTTGTGCCTTTCTGCTCTAGGGCAATGTAGCACACCCAGAGCAGAAGTTCTGCTTCATCCAGATCAGGCCTGCAAAGAAACTGCGTTTCACAGGCCTTTGTAAGTGGTGTTCCCGGTAGGCTGTAAGAGCACTTTGCAGAGCGAGTTGTTTCCTAGCTTCCCAAATAGCTGGAAGCAAGATGCTCTGGGGCCCAACTCGCCGTTTGGAAAGAAGCCTGCACGTTGTGCCTTTCAGCTCTAGGGCAATGCAGAACACCAGAGCAGAAGTTCTGCTTCAGCCAGATCAGGCCTGCAAAGAAACTGGGTTTCACAGGCCTTTGAAAGAGATGTTCCCGGTAGGCTGTAAGAGCACTGTGCAGAGCGAGTTGTTTCTTAACTTCCCAAAGAGCTGGAAGCAAGATGCTCTGGGGCCAACTCGCCCTTTGGAAAGAAGCCTGCACGTTGTGCCTTTCAGCTCTCGGGCAATGTAGCACACCCAGAGCAGAAGTTCTACTTCAGCCAGATCAGTCCTGCAGCGAAACTGCGTTTCACAGGCCATGTTAGTGATGTTCCCGGTAGGCTGTAAGAGCACTTTGCAGAGCGAGTTGTTTCTTAGCTTCCCAAAGAGCTGGAAGCAAGATGCTCTGGGGCCCAACTCGCCCTTTGGAAAGAAGCCTGCACGTTGTGCCTTTCTGCTCTAGGGCAATGTAGCACACCCAGAGCAGAAGTTCTGCTTCAGCCAGATCAGGCCTGCAAAGAAACTGCGTTTCATAGGCCTTTGTAAGAGATGTTCCCAGTAGGCTGTAAGAGCGCTGTGCAGAGCGAGTTGTGTCTTAGCTTCCCAAAGAGCTGGAAGCAAGATGCTCTGGGGCCCAAGTCGCCCTTTGGAAAGAAGCCTGCACGTTGTGCCTTTCAGCTCTAGGGCAATGTAGCACACCCAGAGCAGAAGTTCTGCTTCAGCCAGATCAGGCCTGCAAAGAAACTGCGTTTCACAGGCCTTTGTAAGAGATGTTCCCGGTAGGCTGTGAGAGAACTGTGCAGAGCGAGTTGTTTCTTAGCTTCCCAAAGAGCTGGAAGCAAGATGCTCTGGGTCCCAACTCTCTCTTTGGAAAGAAGCCTGCACGTTGTGCCTTTCTGCTCTAGGGCAATGTAGCACACCCAGCACAGAAGTTCTGCTACAGCCAGATCAGGCCTGCAAAGAAACTGCGTTTCACAGGCCTTTGTAAGAGATGTTCCCGGTAGGGTGTAAGAGCACTGTGCATAGCGAGCTGTTTCATAGCTTCCCAAAGAGCTGGAAGCAAGATGCTCTGGGGCCCAACTCGCCCTTTGGAAAGAAGCCTGCACATAGTGCCTTTCAGCTCTAGGGCAATGCAGAACACCAGAGCAGAAGTTCTGCTTCAGCCAGATCAGGCCTGCAAAGAAACTGGGTTTCACAGGCCTTTGTAAGAGATGTTCCCGGTAGGCTGTAAGAGCACTGTGCAGAGCGAGTTGTTTCTAGCTTCCCAAAGAGCTTGAAGCAAGATGCTCTGGGTCCAACTCGCCCTTTGGAAAATAGACTGCACCTTGTGCCTTTCAGCTCTAGGGCAATGTAGCACACCCAGAGCAGAAGTTCTACTTCAGCCAGATCAGTCCTGCAGCGAAACTGCGTTTCACAGGCCTTTGTAAGAGATGTTCCCGGTAGGCTGTAAGAGCACTTTGCAGAGCGAGTTGTTTCTTAGCTTCCCAAAGAGCTGGAAGCAAGATGCTCTGGGGCCCAACTCGCCCTTTGGAAAGAAGCCTGCACGTTGTGCCTTTCAGCTCTAGGGCAATGTAGCACACCCAGAGCAGAAGTTCTACTTCAGCCAGATCAGTCCTGCAGCAAAACTGCGTTTCACAGGCCTTTGTAAGTGATGTTCCCGGTAGGCTGTAAGAGCAATTTGCAGAGCGAGTTGTTTCTTAGCTTCCCAAAGAGCTGGAAGCAAGATGCTCTGGGGCCCAACTCGCCCTTTGGAAAGAAGCCTGCACGTTGTGCCTTTCTGCTCTAGGGCAATGTAGCACACCCAGAGCAGAAGTTCTGCTTCAGCCAGATCAGGCCTGCAAAGAAACTGCGTTTCACAGGCCTTTGTAAGAGATGTTCCTGGTAGGCTGTAAGAGCACTGTGCAGAGCGAGTTGTTTCTTAGCTTCCCAAAGAGCTGGAAGCAAGATGCTCTGGGGCCCAACTCGCCCTTTGGAAAGAAGCCTGCACGTTGTGCCTTTCTGCTCTAGGGCAATGTAGCACACCCAGAGCAGAAGTTCTGCTTCAGCCAGATCAGGCCTGCAAAGAAACTGCGTTTCACAGGCCTTTGAAAGAGATGTTCCTGGTAGGCTGTAAGAGCTCGGTGCGGAGCGAGTTGTTTCTTAGCTTCCCAAAGAGCTGAAAGCAAGATGCTCTTGGGCCCACCTCGCCCTTTGGAAAGAAGCATGCACGTTGTGCCTTTCAGCTTTAGGGCAATGTAGCACACCCAGAGCAGTAGTTCTGCTGCAGCCAGATCAGGCCTGCAAAGAAACTGCGTTTCACAGGCCTTTGTAAGAGATGTTCCCGGTAGGCTGTAAGAGCACTGTGCAGAGCGAGTTGTTTCTTAGCTTCCCAAAGAGCTGGAAGCAAGATGCTCTGGGGCCCAACTCGCCCTTTGGAAAGAAGCCTGCACGTTGTGCCTTTCAGCTTTAGGGCAATGTAGCACACCCAGAGCAGTAGTTCTGCTGCAGCCAGAGGAGGCCTGCAAAGAAACTGCGTTTCACAGGCCTTTGTAAGAGATGTTCCCGGTAGGCTGTAAGAGCACTGTGCAGAGCGAGTTGTTTCTTAGCTTCCCAAAGAGCTGGAAGCAAGATGCTCTGGCGACCAACTCGCCCTTTGGAAAGAAGCCTGCACGTTTTGCCTTTCAGCTCTAGGGCAATGTAGCATACCCAGAGCAGAAGTTCTGCTTCAGCCAGGTCAGGCCTGCAGAGAAACTGCGTTTCACAGGACTCTGTAAGTGATGTTCCCGGTAGGCTGTAAGAGCACTTTGCAGAGCGAGTTGTTTCTTAGCTTCCCAAAGAGCTGGAAGCAAGATGCTCTGGGGACCAACTCGCCCTTTGGAAAGAAGCATGCACGTTGTGCCTTTCTGCTCTAGGGCAATGTAGCACACCCAGAGCAGAAGTTCTGCTTCATCCAGATCAGGCCTGCAAAGAAACTGCGTTTCACAGGCCTTTGTAAGTGGTGTTCCCGGTAGGCTGTAAGAGCACTTTGCAGAGCGAGTTGTTTCCTAGCTTCCCAAATAGCTGGAAGCAAGATGCTCTGGGGCCCAACTCGCCGTTTGGAAAGAAGCCTGCACGTTGTGCCTTTCAGCTCTAGGGCAATGCAGAACACCAGAGCAGAAGTTCTGCTTAAGCCAGATCAGGCCTGCAAAGAAACTGGGTTTCACAGGCCTTTGTAAGAGATGTTCCCGGTAGGCTGTAAGAGCACTGTGCAGAGCGAGTTGTTTCTTAACTTCCCAAAGAGCTGGAAGCAAGATGCTCTGGGGCCAACTCGCCCTTTGGAAAGAAGCCTGCACGTTGTGCCTTTCAGCTCTCGGGCAATGTAGCACACCCAGAGCAGAAGTTCTACTTCAGCCAGATCAGTCCTGCAGCGAAACTGCGTTTCACAGGGCATGTTAGTGATGTTCCCGGTAGGCTGTAAGAGCACTTTGCAGAGCGAGTTGTTTCTTAGCTTCCCAAAGAGCTGGAAGCAAGATGCTCTGGGGCCCAACTCGCCCTTTGGAAAGAAGCCTGCACGTTGTGCCTTTCTGCTCTAGGGCAATGTAGCACACCCAGAGCAGAAGTTCTGCTTCAGCCAGATCAGGCCTGCAAAGAAACTGCGTTTCACAGGCCTTTGTAAGAGATGTTCCTGGTAGGCTGTAAGAGCACTGTGCAGAGCGAGTTGTTTCTTAGCTTCCCAAAGAGCTGGAAGCAAGATGCTCTGGGGCCCAACTCGCCCTTTGGAAAGAAGCCTGCACGTTGTGCCTTTCTGCTCTAGGGCAATGTAGCACACCCAGAGCAGAAGTTCTGCTTCAGCCAGATCAGGCCTGCAGAGAAACTGCGTTTCACAGGACTCTGTAAGTGATGTTCCCGGTAGGCTGTAAGAGCACTTTGCAGAGCGAGTTGTTTCTTAGCTTCCCAAAGAGCTGGAAGCAAGATGCTCTGGGGACCAACTCGCCCTTTGGAAAGAAGCCTGCACGTTGTGCCTTTCTGCTCTAGGGCAATGTAGCACACCCAGAGCAGAAGTTCTGCTTCATCCAGATCAGGCCTGCAAAGAAACTGCGTTTCACAGGCCTTTGTAAGTGGTGTTCCCGGTAGGCTGTAAGAGCACTTTGCAGAGCGAGTTGTTTCCTAGCTTCCCAAATAGCTGGAAGCAAGATGCTCTGGGGCCCAACTCGCCGTTTGGAAAGAAGCCTGCACGTTGTGCCTTTCAGCTCTAGGGCAATGCAGAACACCAGAGCAGAAGTTCTGCTTAAGCCAGATCAGGCCTGCAAAGAAACTGGGTTTCACAGGCCTTTGTAAGAGATGTTCCCGGTAGGCTGTAAGAGCACTGTGCAGAGCGAGTTGTTTCTTAACTTCCCAAAGAGCTGGAAGCAAGATGCTCTGGGGCCAAACTCGCCCTTTGGAAAGAAGCCTGCACGTTGTGCCTTTCAGCTCTCGGGCAATGTAGCACACCCAGAGCAGAAGTTCTACTTCAGCCAGATCAGTCCTGCAGCGAAACTGCGTTTCACAGGGCATGTTAGTGATGTTCCCGGTAGGCTGTAAGAGCACTTTGCAGAGCGAGTTGTTTCTTAGCTTCCCAAAGAGCTGGAAGCAAGATGCTCTGGGGCCCAACTCGCCCTTTGGAAAGAAGCCTGCACGTTGTGCCTTTCTGCTCTAGGGCAATGTAGCACACCCAGAGCAGAAGTTCTGCTTCAGCCAGATCAGGCCTGCAAAGAAACTGCGTTTCACAGGCCTTTGTAAGAGATGTTCCCAGTAGGCTGTAAGAGCGCTGTGCAGAGCGAGTTGTGTCTTAGCTTCCCAAAGAGCTGGAAGCAAGATGCTCTGGGGCCCCACTCGCCCTTTGGAAAGAAGCCTGCACGTTGTGCCTCTCAGCTCTAGGGCAATGTAGCACACCCAGAGCAGAAGTTCTGCTTCAGCCATATCAGGCCTGCAAAGAAACTTCATTTCACATGCCTTTGAAAGAGATGTTCCTGGTAGGCTGTAAGAGCTCGGTGCGGAGCGAGTTGTTTCTTAGCTTCCCAAAGAGCTGGAAGCAAGATGCTCTTGGGCCCAACTCGCCCTTTGGAAAGAAGCCTGCACGTTGTGCCTTTCAGCTTTAGGGCAATGTAGCACACCCAGAGCAGTAGTTCTGCTGCAGCCAGATGAGGCCTGCAAAGAAACTGCGTTTCACAGGCCTTTGTAAGAGATGTTCCCGGTAGGCTGTAAGAGCACTGTGCAGACCGAGTTGTTTCTTAGCTTCCCAAAGAGCTGGAAACAAGATGCTCTGGGGCCCAACTCGCCCTTTGGAAAGAAGCCTGCACGTTGTGCCTTTCTGCTCTAGGGCAATGTAGCACACCCAGAGCAGAAGTTCTGCTTCAGCCAGATCAGGCCTGCAAAGAAACTGCGTTTCACAGGCCTTTGTAAGAGATGTTCCCGGTAGGGTGTAAGAGCACTTTGCATAGCGAGCTGTTTCTTAGCTTCCCAAAGAGCTGGAAGCAAGATGCTCTGGGGCCCAACTCGCCGTTTGGAAAGAAGCCTGCACGTTGTGCCTTTCAGCTCTAGGGCAATGCAGAACACCACAGCAGAAGTTCTGCTTCAGCCAGATCAGGCCTGCAAAGAAACTGGGTTTCACAGGCCTTTGTAAGAGATGTTCCCGGTAGGCTGTAAGAGCACTGTGCAGAGCGAGTTGTTTCTTAGCTTCCCAAAGAGCTGGAAGCAAGATGCTCTGGGGCCCAACTCGCCCTTTGGAAAGAAGCCTGCACGTTGTGCCTTTCTGCTCTAGGGCAATGTAGCACACCCAGAGCAGAAGTTCTGCTTCAGCCAGATCAGGCCTGCAAAGAAACTGCGTTTCACAGGCCTTTGTAAGAGATGTTCCTGGTAGGCTGTAAGAGCACTGTGCAGAGCGAGTTGTTTCTTAGCTTCCCAAAGAGCTGGAACCAAGATGCTCTGGGGCCCAACTCGCCCTTTGGAAAGAAGCCTGCACGTTGTGCCTCTCAGCTCTAGGGCAATGTAGCACACCCACAGCAGAAGTTCTGCTTCAGCCATATCAGGCCTGCAAAGAAGCTGCGTTTCACAGGCCTTTGAAAGAGATGTTCCTGGTAGGCTGTAAGAGCTCGGTGCGGAGCGAGTTGTGTCTTAGCTTCCCAAAGAGCTGGAAGCAAGATGCTCTTGGGCCCAACTCGCCCTTTGGAAAGAAGCCTGCACGTTGTGCCTTTCAGCTTTAGCTCAATGTAGCACACCCAGAGCAGAAGTTCTGCTTCAGCCAGATGAGGCCTGCAAAGAAACTGCGTTTCACAGGCCTTTGTAAGAGATGTTCCCGGTAGGCTGTAAGAGCACTGTGCAGAGCGAGTTGTTTCTTAGCTTCCCAAAGAGCTGGAAGCCAGAAGCTCTGGGGCCCAACTCGCCCTTTGGAAAGAAGCCTGCACGTTGTGCCTTTCAGCTCTAGGGCAATGTAGCACACCCAGAGCAGAAGTTCTGCGTCAGCGAGATCAGGCCTGCAAATAAACTGCGTTCCACAGGCCTTTGTTAGAGATTTTCCCGGTAGGCTGTAAGAGCACTGTGCAGAGCGAGTTGTTTCTTAGCTTCCCAAAGAGCTGGAAGCAAGATGCTCTGGCGACCAACTCGCCCTTTGGAAAGAAGCGTGCACGTTGTGCCTTTCAGCTCTAGGGCAATGCAGAACACCAGAGCAGAAGTTCTGCTTCAGCCAGATCAGGCCTGCAAAGAAACTGGGTTTCACAGGCCTTTGTAAGAGATGTTCCCGGTAGGCTGTAAGAGCACTGTGCAGAGCGAGTTGTTTCTTAGCTTCCCAAAGAGCTGGAAGCAAGATGCTCTGGGTCCAACTCGCCCTTTGGAAAATAGACTGCACCTTGCGCCTTTCAGCTCTAGGGCAATGTAGCACACCCAGAGCAGAAGTTCTACTTCAGCCAGATCAGTCCTGCAGCGAAACTGCGTTTCACAGGCCTTTGTAAGAGATGTTCCCGGTAGGCTGTAAGAGCACTTTGCAGAGCGAGTTGTTTCTTAGCTTCCCAAAGAGCTGGAAGCAAGATGCTCTGGGGCCCAACTCGCCCTTTGGAAAGAAGCCTGCACGTTGTGCCTTTCAGCTCTAGGGCAATGTAGCACACCCAGAGCAGAAGTTCTACTTCAGCCAGATCAGTCCTGCAGCAAAACTGCGTTTCACAGGCCTTTGTAAGTGATGTTCCCGGTAGGCTGTAAGAGCAATTTGCAGAGCGAGTTGTTTCTTAGCTTCCCAAAGAGCTGGAAGCAAGATGCTCTGGGGCCCAACTCGCCCTTTGGAAAGAAGCCTGCACGTTGTGCCTTTCTGCTCTAGGGCAATGTAGCACACCCAGAGCAGAAGTTCTGCTTCAGCCAGATCAGGCCTGCAAAGAAACTGCGTTTCACAGGCCTTTGTAAGAGATGTTCCTGGTAGGCTGTAAGAGCACTGTGCAGAGCGAGTTGTTTCTTAGCTTCCCAAAGAGCTGGAAGCAAGATGCTCTGGGGCCCAACTCGCCCTTTGGAAAGAAGCCTGCACGTTGTGCCTTTCTGCTCTAGGGCAATGTAGCACACCCAGAGCAGAAGTTCTGCTTCAGCCAGATCAGGCCTGCAAAGAAACTGCGTTTCACAGGCCTTTGAAAGAGATGTTCCTGGTAGGCTGTAAGAGCTCGGTGCGGAGCGAGTTGTTTCTTAGCTTCCCAAAGAGCTGGAAGCAAGATGCTCTTGGGCCCAACTCGCCCTTTGGAAAGAAGCATGCACGTTGTGCCTTTCAGCTTTAGGGCAATGTAGCACACCCAGAGCAGTAGTTCTGCTGCAGCCAGATCAGGCCTGCAAAGAAACTGCGTTTCACAGGCCTTTGTAAGAGATGTTCCCGGTAGGCTGTGAGAGCACTGTGCAGACCGAGTTGTTTCTTAGCTTCCCAAAGAGCTGGAAGCAAGATGCTCTGGGGCCCAAATCGCCCTTTGGAAAGAAGCCTGCACGTTGTGCCTTTCAGCTCTAGGGCAATGTAGCACACCCAGAGCAGAAGTTCTGCTTCAGCCAGATGAGGCCTGCAGAGAAACTGCGTTTCACAGGCCTTTGGAAGAGATGTTCCCGGTAGGCTGTAAGAGCGCTGTGCAGAGCGAGTTGTTTCTTAGCTTCCCAAAGAGCTGGAAGCAAGATGCTCTGGGTCCAACTCGCCCTTTGGAAAGAAGCCTGCACGTTGTGCCTTTCACCTCTAGGGCAATGTAGCACACCCAGAGCAGAAGTTCTACTTCAGCCAGATCAGTCCTGCAGCGAAACTGCGTTTCACAGGCCTTTGTAAGTGATGTTCCCGGTAGGCTGTAAGAGCACTTTGCATAGCGAATTGTTTCTTAGCTTCCCAAACAGCTGGAAGCAAGATGCTCTGGGGCCCAACTCGCCCTTTGGAAAGAAGCCTGCACGTTGTGCCTTTCTGCTCTAGGGCAATGTAACACACCCAGAGCAGAAGTTCTGCTTCAGCCAGATCAGGCCTGCAAAGAAACTGCGTTTCACAGGCCTTTGTAAGAGATGTTCCCGGTAGGCTGTAAGAGCGCTGTGCAGAGCGAGTTGTTTCTTAGCTTCCCAAAGAGCTGGAAGCAAGATGCTCTGGGGCCAAACTCGCCGTTTGGAAAGAAGCCTGCACGTTGTGCCTCTCAGCTCTAGGGCAATGTAGCACACCCAGAGCAGAAGTTCTGCTTCAGCCATATCAGGCCTGCAAAGAAACTGCGTTTCACAGGCCTTTGTAAGAGATGTTCCCTGTAGGCTGTAAGAGCGCTGTGCAGAGCGAGTTGTTTCTTAGCTTCCCAAAGAGCTGGAAGCAAGATGCTCTGGGGCCCAAGTCGCCCTTTGGAAAGAAGCCTGCACGTTGTGCCTTTCAGCTCTAGGGCAATGTAGCACACCCAGAGCAGAAGTTCTGCTTCAGCCAGATCAGGCCTTCAAAGAAACTGCGTTTCACAGGCCTTTGTAAGAGATGTTCCCGGTAGGCTGTGAGAGAACTGTGCAGAGCGAGTTGTTTCTTAGCTTCCCAAAGAGCTGGAAGCAAGATGCTCTGGGTCCCAACTCTCTCTTTGGAAAGAAGCCTGCACGTTGTGCCTTTCTGCTCTAGGGCAATGTAGCACACCCAGCACAGAAGTTCTGCTTCATTCAGATCAGGCCTGCAAAGAAACTGCGTTTCACAGGCCTTTGTAAGAGATGTTCCCGGTAGGCTGTGAGAGCACTGTGCAGAGCGAGTTGTTTCTTAGCGTCCCAAAGAGCTGGAAGCAAGATGCTCTGCGGCCCAACTCGCCCTTTGGAAAGAAGCCTGCACGTTGTGCCTTTCTGCTCTAGGGCAATGTACCACTCCCAGAGCAGAAGTTCTGCTTCAGCCAGATCAGGCCTGCAGAGAAACTGCGTTTCACAGGCCTTTGTAAGAGATGTTCCCGGTAGGCTGTAAGAGCACTTTGCAGAGCGAGTTGTTTCATAGCTTCCCAAAGAGATGGAAGCAAGATGCTCTGGGGCCCAAATCGCCCTTTGGAAAGAAGCCTGCACATTGTGCCTTTCAGCTCTAGGGCAATGTAGCACACCCAGAGCAGAAGTTCTGCTTCAGCCAGATGAGGCCTGCAGAGAAACTGCGTTTCACAGGCCTTTGTAAGAGATGTTCCCGGTAGGCTGTAAGAGCACTGTGCAGAGCGAGTTCTTTCTTAGCTTCCCAAAGAGCTGGAAGCAAGATGCTCTGGGTCCAACTCGCCCTTTGGAAAGAAGCCTGCACGTTGTGCCTTTCAGCTCTAGGGCAATGTAGCACACCCAGAGCAGAAGTTCTACTTCAACCAGATCAGTCCTGCAGCGAAACTGCGTTTCACAGGCCTTTGTAAGTGATGTTCCCGGTAGGCTGTAAGAGCACTTTGCAGAGCGAGTTGTTTCTTAGCTTCCCAAAGAGCTGGAAGCAAGATGCTCTGGGGCCCAACTCGCCCTTTGGAAAGAAGCCTGCACGTTGTGCCTTTCAGCTCTAGGGCAATGTAGCACACCCAGTGCAGAAGTTCTGCTTCAGCCAGATCAGGCCTGGAAAGAAACTGCGTTTCACAGGCCTTTGTAAGAGATGTTCCCGGTAGGCTGTAAGAGCGCTGTGCAGAGCGAGTTGTTTCTTAGCTTCCCAAAGAGCTGGAAGCAAGATGCTCTGGGGCCCCACTCGCCCTTTGGAAAGAAGCCTGCACGTTGTGCCTCTCAGCTCTAGGGCAATGTAGCACACCCAGAGCAGAAGTTCTGCTTCAGCCATATCAGGCCTGCAAAGAAACTGTGTTTCAAAGGCCTTTGAAAGAGATGTTCCTGGTAGGCTGTAAGAGCTCGGTGCGGAGCGAGTTGTTTCTTAGCTTCCCAAAGAGCTGGAAGCAAGATGCTCTTGGGCCCAACTCGCCCTTTGGAAAGAAGCCTGCACGTTGTGCCTTTCAGCTTTAGGGCAATGCGTCACACCCAGAGCAGTAGTTCTGCTGCAGCCAGATGAGGCCTGCAAAGAAACTGCGTTTCACAGGCCTTTGCAAGAGATGTTCCCGGTAGGCTGTGAGAGCACTGTGCAGACCAAGTTGTTCCTTAGCTTCCCAAAGAGCTGGAAGCAAGATGCTCTGGGGCCCAAATCGCCCTTTGGAAAGAAGCCTGCACGTTGTGCCTTCCAGCTCTAGGGCAATGTAGGACACCCAGAGCAGAAGTTCTGCTTCAGCCAGATGAGGCCTGCAGAGAAACTGCGTTTCACAGGCCTTTGTAAGAGATGTTCCCGGTAGGCTGTAAGAGCACTGTGCAGAGCGAGTTGTTTCTTAGCTTCCCAAAGAGCTGGAAGCAAGATGCTCTGGGGCCCAACTCGCCCTTTGGAAAGAAGCCTGCACGTTGTGCCATTCAGCTTTAGGGCAATGTAGCACACCCAGAGCAGTAGTTCTGCTGCAGCCAGATGAGGGCTGCAAAGAAACTGCGTTTCACAGGCCTTTGTAAGAGATGTTCCCGGTAGGCTGTAAGAGCACTGTGTAGAGCGAGTTGTTTCTTAGCTTCCCAAAGAGCTGGAAGCAAGATGCTGTGGGCCCCAACTCTCCCTTTGGAAAGAAGCCTGCACGTTGTGCCTCTCAGCTCTAGGGCAATGTAGCACACCCAGAGCAGAAGTTCTGCTTCAGCCATATCAGGCCTGCAAAGAAACTGCGTTTCACAGGACTTTGAAAGAGATGTTCCTGGTAGGCTGTAAGAGCTCGGTGCGGAGCGAGTTGTTTCTTAGCTTCCCAAAGAGCTGGAAGCAAGATGCTCTTGGGCCCAACTCGCCCTTTGGAAAGAAGCCTGCACGTTGTGCCTTTCAGCTTTAGGGCAATGTAGCACACCCAGAGCAGTAGTTCTGCTTCAGCCAGATGAGGCCTGCAAAGAAACTGCGTTTCGCAGGCCTTTGTAAGAGATGTTCCCTGTTGGCTGTAAGAGCACTGTGCAGAGCGAGTGGTTTCTTAGCTTCCCCAAGACTTGGAAGCAAGATGCTCTGGGGACCAACTCGCCCTTTGGATAGAAGCCTGCACGTTGTGACTTTCAGCTGTAGGGGATTGTAGAACAACAGAGCAGAAGTTCTGCTTCAGCCAGATCAGGCCTGCAAAGAAACTGCGTTTCACAGGCCTTTGTAAGAGATGTTCCCGGTAGGCTGTAAGAGCACTGTGCAGAGCGAGTTGTTTCTTAGCTTCCCAAAGAGCTGGAAGCAAGATGCTCTGGGGCCCTACTCGCCCTTTGGAAAGAAGCCTGCACGTTTTGCCTTTCAGCTCTAGGGCAATCTAAAGCACCCAGAGCAGATGTTCTACTTCAGCCAGATCAGTCCTGCAGAGAAACTGCGTTTCACAGGCCTTTGTAAGTGATGTTCCCGGTAGGCTGTAAGAGCACTGTGCAGAGCGAGTTGTTTCTTAGCTTCCCAAAGAGCTGGAAGCAAGATGCTCTGGGGCCCAACTCGCCCTTTGGAAAGAAGCCTGCACGTTGTGCCTTTCTGATCTAGGGCAATGTAGCACACCCAGAGAAGAAGTTCTGCTTCAGCCAGAGCAGGCCTGAAAAGAAACTGCGTTTCAAAGGACTTTGTCAGAGATGTTCCCGGTAGGCTGTAAGAGCACTGTGCAGAGCGAGTTGTTTCTTAGCTTCCCAAAGAGCTGGAAGCAAGATGCTCTGGGGCCCAAGTCGCCCTTTGGAAAGAAGCCTGCACGTTGTGCCTTTCAGCTCTAGGGCAATGTAGCACACCCAGAGCAGAAGTTCTGCTTCAGCCAGATGAGGCCTGCAGAGAAACTGCGTTTCACAGGCCTTTGTAAGAGATGTTCCCGGTAGGCTGTAAGAGCGCTGTGCAGAGCGAGTTGTTGCATAGCTTCCCAAAGAGCTGGAAGCAAGATGCTGTGGGGCCCAACTCGCCCTTTGGAAAGAAGCCTGCACGTTGTGTCTCTCAGCTCTAGGGCAATGTAGCACACCCAGAGCAGAAGTTCTGCTTCAGCCATATCAGGCCTGCAAAGAAACTGTGTTTCACAGGCCTTTGAAAGAGATGTTCCTGGTAGGCTGTAAGAGCTCGGTGCGGAGCGAGTTGTTTCTTAGCTTCCCAAAGAGCTGGAAGCAAGATGCTCTTGGGCCCTACTCGCCCTTTGGAAAGAAGCCTGCACGTTGTGCCTTTCAGCTTTAGGGCAATGTAGCACACCCAGAGCAGTAGTTCTGCTGCAGCCAGATGAGGCCTGCAAAGAAACTGCGTTTCACAGGCCTTTGTAAGAGATGTTCCCGGTAGGCTGTGAGAGCACTGTGCAGAGCGAGTTGTTTCTTAGCTTCCCAAAGAGCTGGAAGCAAGATGCTCTGGGGCCCAAATCGCCCTTTGGAAAGAAGCCTGCACATTGTGCCTTTCAGCTCTAGGGCAATGTAGCACACCCAGAGCAGAAGTTCTGCTTCAGCCAGATGAGGCCTGCAGAGAAACTGCGTTTCACAGGCCTTTGGAAGAGATGTTCCCGGTAGGCTGTAAGAGCACTGTGCAGAGCGAGTTGTTTCTTAGCTTCCCAAAGAGCTGGAAGCAAGATGCTCTGGGTCCAACTCGCCCTTTGGAAAGAAGCCTGCACGTTGTGCCCTCCAGCTCTAGGGCAATGTAGCACACCCAGAGCAGAAGTTCTGCTTCAGCCATATCAGGCCTGCAGAGAAACTGCGTTTCACATGCCTTTGTAAGAGATGTTCCCGTTAGGCTGTAAGAGCACTGTGCAGAGCGAGTTGTTTCTTAGCTTCCCAAAGAGCTGGAAGCAAGATGCTCTGGGGCCCAACTCGCCCTTTGGAAAGAAGCCTGCACGTTGTGCCTTTCAGCTTTAGGGCAATGTAGCACACCCAGAGGAGTAGTTCTGCTGCAGCCAGATCAGGCCTGCAAAGAAACTGCGTTTCACAGGCCTTTGTAAGAGATGTTCCCGGTAGGCTGTGAGAGCACTGTGCAGACCGAGTTGTTTCTTAGCTTCCCAAAGAACTGGAAGCAAGATGCTCTGGGGCCCAAATCGCCCTTTGGAAAGAAGCCTGCACATTGTGCCTTTCAGCTCTAGGGCAATGTAGCACACCCAGAGCAGAAGTTCTGCTTCAGCCAGATGAGGCCTGCAGAGAAACTGCGTTTCACAGGCCTTTGTAAGAGATGTTCCCGGTAGGCTGTAAGAGCGCTGTGCAGAGCGAGTTGTTGCTTAGCTTCCCAAAGAGCTGGAAGCAAGATGCTGTGGGGCCCAACTCGCCCTTTGGAAAGAAGCCTGCACGTTGTGCCTCTCAGCTCTAGGGCAATGTAGCACACCCAGAGCAGAAGTTCTGCTTCAGCCATATCAGGCCTGCAAAGAAACTGTGTTTCACAGGCCTTTGAAAGAGATGTTCCTGGTAGGCTGTAAGAGCTCGGTGCGGAGCGAGTTGTTTCTTAGCTTCCCAAAGAGCTGGAAGCAAGATGCTCTTGGGCCCAACTCGCCCTTTGGAAAGAAGCCTGCACGTTGTGCCTTTCAGCTTTAGGGCAATGCAGCACACCCAGAGCAGTAGTTCTGCTGCAGCCAGATGAGGCCTGCAAAGAAACTGCGTTTCACAGGCCTTTGCAAGAGATGTTCCCGGTAGGCTGTGAGATCACTGTGCAGACCGAGTTGTTCCTTAGCTTCCCAAAGAGCTGGAAGCAAGATGCTCTGGGGCCAAAATCGCCCTTTGGAAAGAAGCCTGCACGTTGTGCCTTCCAGCTCTAGGGCAATGTAGGACACCCAGAGCAGAAGTTCTGCTTCAGCCAGGTCAGGCCTGCAGAGAAACTGCGTTTCACAGGCCTTTGTAAGAGATGTTCCCGGTAGGCTGTAAGAGCGCTGTGCAGAGCGAGTTGTTGCTTAGCTTCCCAAAGAGCTGGAAGCAAGATGCTGTGGGGCCCAACTCGCCCTTTGGAAAGAAGCCTGCACGTTGTGCCTCTCAGCTCTAGGGCAATGTAGCACACCCAGAGCAGAAGTTCTGCTTCAGCCATATCAGGCCTGCAAAGAAACTGTGTTTCACAGGCCTTTGAAAGAGATGTTCCTGGTAGGCTGTAAGAGCTCGGTGCGGAGCGAGTTGTTTCTTAGCTTCCCAAAGAGCTGGAAGCAAGATGCTCTTGGGCCCAACTCGCCCTTTGGAAAGAAGCCTGCACGTTGTGCCTTTCAGCTTTAGGGCAATGCAGCACACCCAGAGCAGTAGTTCTGCTGCAGCCAGATGAGGCCTGCAAAGAAACTGCGTTTCACAGGCCTTTGCAAGAGATGTTCCCGGTAGGCTGTGAGATCACTGTGCAGACCGAGTTGTTCCTTAGCTTCCCAAAGAGCTGGAAGCAAGATGCTCTGGGGCCAAAATCGCCCTTTGGAAAGAAGCCTGCACGTTGTGCCTTCCAGCTCTAGGGCAATGTAGGACACCCAGAGCAGAAGTTCTGCTTCAGCCAGGTCAGGCCTGCAGAGAAACTGCGTTTCACAGGCCTTTGTAAGAGATGTTCCCGGTAGGCTGTAAGAGAACTGTGCAGAGCGAGTTGTTTCTTAGCTTCCCAAAGAGCTGGAAGCAAGATGCTCTGGGGCCCAACTCGCCCTTTGGAAAGAAGCCTGCACGTTGTGCCTTTCAGCTTTAGGGCAATGTAGCACACCCAGAGCAGTAGTTCTGCTGCAGCCAGATGAGGGCTGCAAAGAAACTGCGTTTCACAGGCCTTTGTAAGAGAAGTTCCCGGTAGGCTGTAAGAGCACTGTGCAGAGCGAGTTGTTTCTTAGCTTCCCAAAGAGCTGGAAGCAAGATGCTGTGGGCCCCAACTCTCCCTTTGGAAAGAAGCCTGCACGTTGTGCCTCTCAGCTCTAGGGCAATGTAGCACACCCAGAGCAGAAGTTCTGCTTCAGCCATATCAGGCCTGCAAAGAAACTGCGTTTCACAGGCCTTTGAAAGAGATGTTCCTGGTAGGCTGTAAGAGCTCGGTGCGGAGCGAGTTGTTTCTTAGCTTCCCAAAGAGCTGGAAGCAAGATGCTCTTGGGCCCAACTCGCCCTTTGGAAAGAAGCCTGCACGTTGTGCCTTTCTGCTTTAGGGCAATGTAGCACACCCAGAGCAGTAGTTCTGCTGCAGCCAGATGAGGCCTGCAAAGAAACTGGGTTTCACAGGCCATTGTAAGAGATGTTCCCGGTAGGCTGTGAGAGCACTGTGCAGACCGAGTTGTTTCTTAGCTTCCCAAAGAGCTGGAAGCAAGATGCTCTGGGGCCCAAATCGCCCTTTGGAAAGAAGCCTGCACGTTGTGCCTTTCAGCTCTAGGGCAATGTAGCACACCCAGAGCAGAAGTTCTACTTCAGCCAGATGAGGCCTGCAGCGAAACTGCGTTTCACAGGCCTTTGTAAGTGATGTTCCCGGTAGGCTGTAAGAGCACTTTGCAGAGCGAGTTGTTTCTTAGCTTCCCAAAGAGCTGGAAGCAAGATGCTCTGGGTCCACCACGCCCTTTGGAAAGAAGCCTGCACGTTGTGCCTTTCTGCTCTAGGGCAATGTAGCACACGCAGAGCAGAAGTTCTGCTTCAGCCAGATCAGGCCTGCAAAGAAACTGCGTTTCACAGGCCTTTGTAAGAGATGTTCCCGGTAGGCTGTAAGAGCGCTGTGCAGAGCGAGTTGTTTCTTAGCTTCCCAAAGAGCTGGAAGCAAGATGCTGTGGGGCCCAACTCGCCCTTTGGAAAGAAGCCTGCACGTTGTGCCTCTCAGCTCTAGGGCAATGTAGCACACCCAGAGCAGAAGTTCTGCTTCAGCCATATCAGGCCTGCAAAGAAACTGCGTTTCACAGGCCTTTGAAAGAGATGTTCCTGGTAGGCTGTAAGAGCTCGGTGCGGAGCGAGTTGTTTCTTAGCTTCCCAAAGAGCTGGAAGCAAGATGCTCTTGGGCCCAACTCGCCCTTTGGAAAGAAAACTGCACGTTGTGCCTTTCAGCTTTAGGGCAATGCAGCACACCCAGAGCAGTAGTTCTGCTGCAGCCAGATGAGGCCTGCAAAGAAACTGCGTTTCACAGGCCTTTGTAAGAGATGTTCCCGGTAGGCTGTGAGAGCATTGTGCAGACCGAGTTGTTTCTTAGCTTCCCAAAGAGCTGGAAGCAAGATGCTCTGGGGCCCAAATCGCCCTTTGGAAAGAAGCCTGCACGTTGTGCCTTCCAGCTCTAGGGCAATGTAGCACACCCAGAGCAGAAGTTCTGCTTCAGCCAGATGAGGCCTGCAGAGAAACTGCGTTTCACAGGCCTTTGTAAGAGATGTTCCCGGTAGGCTGTAAGAGCACTGTGCAGAGCGAGTTGTTTCTTAGCTTCCCAAAGAGCTGGAAGCAAGATGCTCTGGGGCCCAACTAGCCCTTTGGAAAGAAGCCTGCACGTTGTGCCTTTCAGCTTTAGGGCAATGTAGCACACCCAGAGCAGTAGTTCTGCTGCAGCCAGATGAGGCCTGCAAAGAAACTGCGTTTCACAGGCCTTTGTAAGAGATGTTCCCGGTAGGCTGTAAGAGCACTGTGCAGAGCGAGTTGTTTCTTAGCTTCCCAAACAGCTGGAAGCAAGATGCTGTGGGCCCCAACTCGCCCTTTGGAAAGAAGCCTGCACGTTGTGCCTCTCAGCTCTAGGGCAATGTAGCACACCCAGAGCAGAAGTTCTGCTTCAGCCATATCAGGCCTGCAAAGAAACTGCGTTTCACAGGCCTTTGAAAGAGATGTTCCTGGTAGGCTGTAAGAGCTCGGTGCGGAGCGAGTTGTTTCTTAGCTTCCCAAAGAGCTGGAAGCAAGATGCTCTTGGGCCCAACTCGCCCTTTGGAAAGAAGCCTGCAAGTTGTGCCTTTCAGCTTTAGGGTAATGTAGCACACCCAGAGCAGTAGTTCTGCTGCAGCCAGATGAGGCCTGCAAAGAAACTGCGTTTCACAGGCCTTTGTAAGAGATGTTCCCGGTAGGCTGTAAGAGCACTGTGCAGACCGAGTTGTTTCTTAGCTTCCCAAAGAGCTGGAAGCAAGATGCTCTGGGGCCCAAATCGCCCTTTGGAAAGAAGCCTGCACGTTGTGCCTTTCAGCTCTAGGGCAATGTAGCACACCCAGAGCAGAAGTTCTGCTTCAGCCAGATGAGGCCTGCAGAGAAACTGCGTTTCACAGGCCTTTGTAAGAGATGTTCCCGGTAGGCTGTAAGAGCACTGTGCAGAGCGAGTTGTTTCTTAGCTTCCCAAAGAGCTGGAAGCAAGATGCTGTGGGGCCCAACTCGCCCTTTGGAAAGAAGCCTGCACGTTGTGCCTTTCAGCTTTAGGGCAATGTAGCACACCCAGAGCAGTAGTTCTGCTGCAGCCAGATGAGGCCTGCAAAGAAACTGCGTTTCACAGGCCTTTGTAAGAGATGTTCCAGGTAGGCTGTGAGAGCACTGTGCAGAGCGAGTTGTTTCTTAGCTTCCCAAAGAGCTGGAAGCAAGATGCTCTGGGTCCCAACTCTCCCTTTGGAAAGAAGACTGCACGTTTTGCCTTTCAGCTCTAGGGCAATCTAAAGCACCCAGAGCAGAAGTTCTACTTCAGCCAGATCAGTCCTGCAGAGAAACTGCGTTTCACAGGCCTTTGTAAGTGATGTTCCCGGTAGGCTGTAAGAGCACTGGGCAGAGCGAGTTGTTTCTTAGCTTCCCAAAGAGCTGGAAGCAAGATGCTCTGGGGCCCAACTCGCCCTTTGGAAAGAAGCCTGCACGTTGTGCCTTTCTGATCTAGGGCAATGTAGCACACCCAGAGCAGAAGTTCTGCTTCAGCCAGATCAGGCCTGCAAAGAAACTGCGTTTCACAGGCCTTTGTCAGAGATGTTCCCGGTAGGCTGTAAGAGCACTGTGCAGAGCAAGTTGTTTCTTAGCTTCCCAAAGAGCTGGAAGCAAGATGCTCTGGGGCCCAACTCGCCCTTTGGAAAGAAGCCTGCCCGTTGTGCCTTTCAGCTCTAGGGCAATGTAGCACACCCAGAGCAGAAGTTCTGCTTCATCCATATGAGGCCTGCAAAGAAATTGGGTTTCACAGTCCTTTGTAAGAGATGTACCCGGTAGGCTGTAAGAGCACTGTGCAGAGCGAGTTGTTTCTTAGCTTCCCAAAGAGCTGGAAGCAAGATGCTCTGGGGCCGAACTCGCCCTTTTGAAAGAAGCCTGCACGTTGTGCCTTTCTGCTCTAGGGCAATGTAGCACACCCAGAGCTGAAGTTCTGCTTCAGCCAGATCAGGCCTGCAAAGAAACTGCATTTCACAGGCCTTTGTAAGAGATGTTCCCGGTAGGGTGTAAGAGCACTGTGCAGAGAGAGTTGTTTCTTAGCTTCCCAAAGAGCTGGATGCAAGATGCTCTGGGGCCCAACTCGCCCTTTGGATAGAAGCCTGCACGTTTTGCCTTTCAGCTCTAGGGCAATGTAGAGCACCCAGAGCAGAAGTTCTACTTCAGCCAGATTAGTCCTGCAGAGAAACTGCGTTTCACAGGCCTTTGTAAGTGATGTTCCCAGTAGGCTGTAAGAGCACTTTGCAGAGCGAGTTGTTTCTTAGCTTCCCAAACAGCTGGAAGCAAGATTCTCTGGGGCCCAACTCGCCCTTTGGAAAGAAGCCTGCACGTTGTGCCTTTCAGCTCTAGGGCAATGTAGCACACCCAGAGCAGAAGTTCTGCTTCAGCCATATCAGGCCTGCAAAGAAACTGCGTTTCACAGGCCTTTGTAAGAGATGTTCCCGGTAGGCTGTAAGAGCACTGTGCAGAGCGAATTGTTTCTTAGCTTCCCAAAGAGCTGGAAGCAAGATGCTCTGTGGCCCAAGTCGCCCTTTGGAAAGAAGCCTGCACGTTGTGCCTTTCAGCTCTAGGGCAATGTAGCAAACCCAGAGCAGAAGTTCTGCTTCAGCCAGATCAGGCCTGCAGAGAAACTGCGTTTCACAGGCATTTGGAAGAGATGTTCCCGGTAGGCTGTAAGAGCACTGTGCAGAGAGAGTTGTTTCTTAGCTTCCCAAAGAGCTGGAAGCAAGATGCTCTGGGGCCCAACTCGCCCTTTGGAAAGAAGCCTGCACGTTGTGCCTTTCTGCTCTAGGGAAATGTAGCACACCCAGAGCAGAAGTTCAGCTTCAGCCAGATAAGGCCTGCAAAGAAACTGCATTTCACAGGCCTTTGTAAGAGATGTTCCCGGTAGGCTGTAAGATCACTGTGCAGAGCGAGTTGTTTCTTAGCTTCCCAAAGAGCTGGAAGCAAGATGCTCTGGGGCCCAACTCGCCCTTTGGACAGAAGCCTGCACGTTGTGCCTTTCAGCTCTAGGGAAATGTAGCACACCAAGAGCAGAAGTCCTGCTTCAGCCAGATGAGGCCTGCAAACAAACTGCGTTTCACAGGCCTTTGTAAGGGATGTACCCGGTAGGCTGTAAGAGCACTGTGCAGAGCGAGTTGTTTCTTAGCTTCCCAAAGAGCTGGAAGCAAGATGCTCTGGGGCCCAACTCGCCCTTTGGAAAGAAGCCTGCACGTTGTGCCTTTCAGCTGTAGGGCAATGTAGCACACCCAGAGCAGAAGTTCTGCGTCAGCCAGATCAGGCCTGCAAAGAAACTGCGTTTCACAGGCCTTTGTAAGAGATGTTCCCGGTAGGCTGTAAGAGCACTGTGCAGAGCGAGTTGTTTCTTAGCTTCCCAAAGAGCTGGAAGCAAGATGCTCTGGGGCCCAACTCGCCCTTTGGAAAGAAGCCTGCACGTTTTGCCTTTCAGCTCCAGGGCAATGTAGCACACCCAGAGCAGAAGTCCTACTTCAGCCAGATCAGTCCTGCAAAGAAACTGCGTTTCACAGGCCTTTGTAAGTGATGTTCCCGGTAGGCTGTAAGAGCACTTTGCACAGCGAGTTGTTTCTTAGCTTCCCAAAGAGCTGGAAGCAAGATGCTCTGGGGCCCAAATCGCCCTTTGGAAAGAAGCCTGCACGTTGTGCCTTTCTGCTCTAGGGCAATGCAGCACAACCAGAGCAGAAGTTCCGTTTCAGCCAGATCAGGCCTGCGAAGAAACTGCATTTCACAGGCCTTTGTAAGAGATGTACCCGGTAGGCTGTAAGAGCACTGTGCAGAGCGAGTTGTTTCTGAGCTTTCCAAAGAGCTGGAAGCAAGATGCTCTGGGGCCCAACTCGCCCTTTGGAAAGAAGCCTGCACGTTGTGCCTTTCTGCCCTAGGGAAATGTAGCACACCCAGAGGAGAGGTTCTGCTTCAGCCAGATGAGGCCTGCAAAAAAACTGCGTTTCACAGGCCTTTGTAAGTGATGTACCCGGTAGGCTGTAAGAGCACTGTGCAGAGCTAGTTGTTTCTTAGCTTCCCAAAAGCTGGAAGCAAGATGCTCTGGGGCCCAACTCGCCCTTTGGAAAGAAGCCTGCACGTTGTGCCTTTCAGCTTTAGGGCAATGTAGCACACCCAGAGCAGTAGTTCTGCTGCAGCCAGATGAGGCCTGCAAAGAAACTGCGTTTCACAGGCCTTTGTAAGAGATGTTCCCGGTAGGCTGTGAGAGCACTGTGCAGACCGAGTTGTTTCTTAGCTTCCCAAAGAGCTGGAAGCAAGATGCTCTGGGGCCCAAATCGCCCTTTGGAAAGAAGCCTGCACATTGTGCCTTTCAGCTCTAGGGCAATGTAGCACACCCAGAGCAGAAGTTCTGCTTCAGCGAGATGAGGCCTGCAGAGAAACTGCGTTTCACAGGCCTTTGTAAGAGATGTTCCCGGTAGGCTGTAAGAGCACTGTGCAGAGCGAGTTGTTTCTTAGCTTCCCAAAGAGCTGGAAGCAAGATGCTCTGGGTCCAACTCGCCCTTTGGAAAGAAGCCTGCACGTTGTGCCTTTCAGCTCTAGGGCAATGTAGCACACCCAGAGCAGAAGTTCTACTTCAGCCAGATCAGTCCTGCAGCGAAACTGCGTTTCACAGGCCTTTGTAAGTGATGTTCCCGGTAGGCTGTAAGAGCACTGGGCAGAGCGAGTTGTTTCTTAGCTTCCCAAAGAGCTGGAAGCAAGATGCTCTGGGGCCCAACTCGCCCTTTGGAAAGAAGCCTGCACGTTGTGCCTTTCTGATCTAGGGCAATGTAGCACACCCAGAGCAGAAGTTCTGCTTCAGCCAGATCAGGCCTGCAAAGAAACTGCGTTTCACAGGCCTTTGTCAGAGATGTTCCCGGTAGGCTGTAAGAGCACTGTGCAGAGCAAGTTGTTTCTTAGCTTCCCAAAGAGCTGGAAGCAAGATGCTCTGGGGCCCAACTCGCCCTTTGGAAAGAAGCCTGCCCGTTGTGCCTTTCAGCTCTAGGGCAATGTAGCACACCCAGAGCAGAAGTTCTGCTTCATCCATATGAGGCCTGCAAAGAAATTGGGTTTCACAGTCCTTTGTAAGAGATGTACCCGGTAGGCTGTAAGAGCACTGTGCAGAGCGAGTTGTTTCTTAGCTTCCCAAAGAGCTGGAAGCAAGATGCTCTGGGGCCGAACTCGCCCTTTTGAAAGAAGCCTGCACGTTGTGCCTTTCTGCTCTAGGGCAATGTAGCACACCCAGAGCTGAAGTTCTGCTTCAGCCAGATCAGGCCTGCAAAGAAACTGCATTTCACAGGCCTTTGTAAGAGATGTTCCCGGTAGGCTGTAAGAGCACTGTGCAGAGAGAGTTGTTTCTTAGCTTCCCAAAGAGCTGGATGCAAGATGCTCTGGGGCCCAACTCGCCCTTTGGATAGAAGCCTGCACGTTTTGCCTTTCAGCTCTAGGGCAATGTAGAGCACCCAGAGCAGAAGTTCTACTTCAGCCAGATTAGTCCTGCAGAGAAACTGCGTTTCACAGGCCTTTGTAAGTGATGTTCCCAGTAGGCTGTAAGAGCACTTTGCAGAGCGAGTTGTTTCTTAGCTTCCCAAACAGCTGGAAGCAAGATTCTCTGGGGCCCAACTCGCCCTTTGGAAAGAAGCCTGCACGTTGTGCCTTTCAGCTCTAGGGCAATGTAGCACACCCAGAGCAGAAGTTCTGCTTCAGCCATATCAGGCCTGCAAAGAAACTGCGTTTCACAGGCCTTTGTAAGAGATGTTCCCGGTAGGCTGTAAGAGCACTGTGCAGAGCGAATTGTTTCTTAGCTTCCCAAAGAGCTGGAAGCAAGATGCTCTGTGGCCCAAGTCGCCCTTTGGAAAGAAGCCTGCACGTTGTGCCTTTCAGCTCTAGGGCAATGTAGCAAACCCAGAGCAGAAGTTCTGCTTCAGCCAGATCAGGCCTGCAGAGAAACTGCGTTTCACAGGCATTTGGAAGAGATGTTCCCGGTAGGCTGTAAGAGCACTGTGCAGAGAGAGTTGTTTCTTAGCTTCCCAAAGAGCTGGAAGCAAGATGCTCTGGGGCCCAACTCGCCCTTTGGAAAGAAGCCTGCACGTTGTGCCTTTCTGCTCTAGGGAAATGTAGCACACCCAGAGCAGAAGTTCAGCTTCAGCCAGATAAGGCCTGCAAAGAAACTGCATTTCACAGGCCTTTGTAAGAGATGTTCCCGGTAGGCTGTAAGATCACTGTGCAGAGCGAGTTGTTTCTTAGCTTCCCAAAGAGCTGGAAGCAAGATGCTCTGGGGCCCAACTCGCCCTTTGGACAGAAGCCTGCACGTTGTGCCTTTCAGCTCTAGGGAAATGTAGCACACCAAGAGCAGAAGTCCTGCTTCAGCCAGATGAGGCCTGCAAACAAACTGCGTTTCACAGGCCTTTGTAAGGGATGTACCCGGTAGGCTGTAAGAGCACTGTGCAGAGCGAGTTGTTTCTTAGCTTCCCAAAGAGCTGGAAGCAAGATGCTCTGGGGCCCAACTCGCCCTTTGGAAAGAAGCCTGCACGTTGTGCCTTTCAGCTGTAGGGCAATGTAGCACACCCAGAGCAGAAGTTCTGCGTCAGCCAGATCAGGCCTGCAAAGAAACTGCGTTTCACAGGCCTTTGTAAGAGATGTTCCCGGTAGGCTGTAAGAGCACTGTGCAGAGCGAGTTGTTTCTTAGCTTCCCAAAGAGCTGGAAGCAAGATGCTCTGGGGCCCAACTCGCCCTTTGGAAAGAAGCCTGCACGTTTTGCCTTTCAGCTCCAGGGCAATGTAGCACACCCAGAGCAGAAGTCCTACTTCAGCCAGATCAGTCCTGCAAAGAAACTGCGTTTCACAGGCCTTTGTAAGTGATGTTCCCGGTAGGCTGTAAGAGCACTTTGCACAGCGAGTTGTTTCTTAGCTTCCCAAAGAGCTGGAAGCAAGATGCTCTGGGGCCCAAATCGCCCTTTGGAAAGAAGCCTGCACGTTGTGCCTTTCTGCTCTAGGGCAATGCAGCACAACCAGAGCAGAAGTTCCGTTTCAGCCAGATCAGGCCTGCGAAGAAACTGCATTTCACAGGCCTTTGTAAGAGATGTACCCGGTAGGCTGTAAGAGCACTGTGCAGAGCGAGTTGTTTCTGAGCTTTCCAAAGAGCTGGAAGCAAGATGCTCTGGGGCCCAACTCGCCCTTTGGAGAGAAGCCTGCACGTTGTGCCTTTCTGCCCTAGGGAAATGTAGCACACCCAGAGGAGAGGTTCTGCTTCAGCCAGATGAGGCCTGCAAAAAAACTGCGTTTCACAGGCCTTTGTAAGTGATGTACCCGGTAGGCTGTAAGAGCACTGTGCAGAGCTAGTTGTTTCTTAGCTTCCCAAAAGCTGGAAGCAAGATGCTCTGGGGCCCAACTCGCCCTTTGGAAAGAAGCCTGCACGTTGTGCCTTTCAGCTTTAGGGCAATGTAGCACACCCAGAGCAGTAGTTCTGCTGCAGCCAGATGAGGCCTGCAAAGAAACTGCGTTTCACAGGCCTTTGTAAGAGATGTTCCCGGTAGGCTGTGAGAGCACTGTGCAGACCGAGTTGTTTCTTAGCTTCCCAAAGAGCTGGAAGCAAGATGCTCTGGGGCCCAAATCGCCCTTTGGAAAGAAGCCTGCACATTGTGCCTTTCAGCTCTAGGGCAATGTAGCACACCCAGAGCAGAAGTTCTGCTTCAGCGAGATGAGGCCTGCAGAGAAACTGCGTTTCACAGGCCTTTGTAAGAGATGTTCCCGGTAGGCTGTAAGAGCACTGTGCAGAGCGAGTTGTTTCTTAGCTTCCCAAAGAGCTGGAAGCAAGATGCTCTGGGTCCAACTCGCCCTTTGGAAAGAAGCCTGCACGTTGTGCCTTTCAGCTCTAGGGCAATGTAGCACACCCAGAGCAGAAGTTCTACTTCAGCCAGATCAGTCCTGCAGCGAAACTGCGTTTCACAGGCCTTTGTAAGTGATGTTCCCGGTAGGCTGTAAGAGCACTTTGCAGAGCGAGTTGTTTCTTAGCTTCCCAAAGAGCTGGAAGCAAGATGCTCTGGGTCCACCACGCCCTTTGGAAAGAAGCCTGCACGTTGTGCCTTTCAGCTCTAGGGCAATGCAGAACACCAGAGCAGAAGTTCTGCTTCAGCCAGATCAGGCCTGCAAAGAAACTGGGTTTCACAGGCCTTTGTTAGAGATGTTCCCGGTAGGCTGTAAGAGCGCTGTGCAGAGCGAGTTGTTTCTTAGCTTCCCAAAGAGCTGGAAGCAAGATGCTCTGGGGCCAAACTCGCCCTTTGGAAAGAAGCCTGCACGTTGTGCCTCTCAGCTCTAGGGCAATGTAGCACACCCAGAGCAGAAGTTCTGCTTCAGCCATATCAGGCCTGCAAAGAAACTGCGTTTCACAGGCCTTTGTAAGAGATGTTCCCTGTAGGCTGTAAGAGCGCTGTGCAGAGCGAGTTGTTTCTTAGCTTCCCAAAGAGCTGGAAGCAAGATGCTCTGGGGCCCAACTCGCCCTTTGGAAAGAAGCCTGCACGTTGTGCCTTTCAGCTCTAGGGCAATGTAGCACACCCAGAGCAGAAGTTCTGCTTCAGCCAGATCAGGCCTGCAAAGAAACTGCGTTTCACAGGCCTTTGTAAGAGATGTTCCCGGTAGGCTGTGAGAGAACTGTGCAGAGCGAGTTGTTTCTTAGCTTCCCAAAGAGCTGGAAGCAAGATGCTCTGCGTCCCAACTCTCTCTTTGGAAAGAAGCCTGCACATTGTGCCTTTCTGCTCTAGGGCAATGTAGCACACCCAGCACAGAAGTTCTGCTTCATTCAGATCAGGCCTGCAAAGAAACTGCGTTTCACAGGCCTTTGTAAGAGATGTTCCCGGTAGGCTGTAAGAGCACTGTGCAGAGCGAGTTGTTTCTTAGCTTCCCAAAGAGCTGGAAGCAAGATGCTCTGGGGCCCAACTCGCCCTTTGGAAAGAAGCCTGCACTTTGTGCCTTTCAGCTCTAGGGCAATGTAGCACACCCAGAGCAGAAGTTCTGCGTCAGCCAGATCAGGCCTGGAAAGAAACTGCGTTTCACAGGCCTTTGGAAGAGATGTTCCCGGTAGGCTGTAACAGCACTGTGCAGAGCGAGTTGTTTCTTAGCGTCCCAAAGACCTGGAAGCAAGATGCTCTGCGGCCCAACTCGCCCTTTGGAAAGAAGCCTGCACGTTGTGCCTTTCTGCTCTAGGGCAATGTAGCACTCCCAGAGCAGAAGTTCTGCTTCAGCCAGATGAGGCCTGCAGAGAAACTGCGTTTCACAGGCCTTTGTAAGTGGTGTTCCCGGTAGGCTGCAAGAGCGCTTTGCAGAGCGAGTTGTTTCTTAGCTTCCCAAAGAGCTTGAAGCAAGATGCTCTGGGTCCAACTCGCCCTTTGGAAAATAGACTGCACGTTGTGCCTTTCACCTCTAGGGCAATGTAGCACACCCAGAGCAGAAGTTCTACTTCAGCCAGATCAGTCCTTCAGCGAAACTGCGTTTCACAGGCCTTTGTAAGAGATGTTCCCGGTAGGCTGTAAGAGCACTTTGCAGAGCGAGTTGTTTCATAGCTTCCCAAAGAGCTTGAAGCAAGATGCTCTGGGTCCAACTCGCCCTTTGGAAAATAGACTGCACGTTGTGCCTTTCACCTCTAGGGCAATGTAGCACACCCAGAGCAGAAGTTCTACTTCAGCCAGATCAGTCCTTCAGCGAAACTGCGTTTCACAGGCCTTTGTAAGAGATGTTCCCGGTAGGCTGTAAGAGCACTTTGCAGAGCGAGTTGTTTCATAGCTTCCCAAAGAGCTTGAAGCAAGATGCTCTGGGTCCAACTCGCCCTTTGGAAAATAGACTGCACGTTGTGCCTTTCAGCTCTAGGGCAATGTAGCACACCCAGAGCAGAAGTTCTACTTCAGCCAGATGAGGCCTGCAAAGAAACTGCGTTTCACAGGCCTTTGTAAGAGATGTTCCCGGTAGGCTGTAAGAGCGCTGTGCAGAGCGAGTTGTTTCTTAGCTTCCCAAAGAGCTGGAAGCAAGATGCTCTGGGGCCACACTCGCCCTTTGGAAAGAAGCCTGCACGTTGTGCCTCTCAGCTCTAGGGCAATGTAGCACACCCAGAGCAGAAGTTCTGCTTCAGCCATATCAGGCCTGCAAAGAAATGCGTTTCACAGGCCTTTGAAAGAGATGTTCCTGGTAGGCTGTAAGAGCTCGGTGCGGAGCGAGTTGTTTCTTAGCTTCCCAAAGATCTGGAAGCAAGATGCTCTTGGGCCCTACTCGCCCTTTGGAAAGAAGCCTACACGTTGTGCCTTTCAGCTTTAGGGCAATGTAGCACACCCAGAGCAGTAGTTCTGCTGCAGCCAGATCAGGCCTGCAAAGAAACTGCGTTTCACAGGCCTTTGTAAGAGATGTTCCCGGTAGGCTGTGAGAGCACTGTGCAGACCGAGTTGTTTCTTAGCTTCCCAAAGAGCTGGAAGCAAGATGCTCTGGGGCCCAAATCGCCCTTTGGAAAGAAGCCTGCACATTGTGCCTTTCAGCTCTAGGGCAATGTAGCACACCCAGAGCAGAAGTTCTGCTTCAGCCAGATGAGGCCTGCAGAGAAACTGCGTTTCACAGGCCTTTGTAAGAGATGTTCCCGGTAGGCTGTAAGAGCACTGTGCAGAGCGCGTTCTTTCTTAGCTTCCCAAAGAGCTGGAAGCAAGATGCTCTGGGTCCAACTCGCCCTTTGGAAAGAAGCCTGCACGTTGTGCCTTTCAGCTCTAGGGCAATGTAGCACACCCAGAGCAGAAGTTCTACTTCAACCAGATCAGTCCTGCAGCGAAACTGCGTTTCACAGGCCTTTGTAAGTGATGTTCCCGGTAGGCTGTAAGAGCACTTTGCAGAGCGAGTTGTTTCTTAGCTTCCCAAAGAGCTGGAAGCAAGATGCTCTGGGGCCCAACTCGCCCTTTGGAAAGAAGCCTGCACGTTGTGCCTTTCAGCTCTAGGGCAATGTAGCACACCCAGTGCAGAAGTTCTGCTTCAGCCAGATGGGGCCTGGAAAGAAACTGCGTTTCACAGGCCTTTGTAAGAGATGTTCCCGGTAGGCTGTAAGAGCGCTGTGCAGAGCGAGTTGTTTCTTAGCTTCCCAAAGAGCTGGAAGCAAGATGCTCTGGGCCCCAACTCGCCCATTGGAAAGAAGCCTGCACGTTGTGCCTCTCAGCTCTAGGGCAATGTAGCACACCCAGAGCAGAAGTTCTGCTTCAGCCATATCAGGCCTGCAAAGAAACTGTGTTTCAAAGGCCTTTGAAAGAGATGTTCCTGGTAGGCTGTAAGAGCTCGGTGCGGAGCGAGTTGTTTCTTAGCTTCCCAAAGAGCTGGAAGCAAGATGCTCTTGGGCCCAACTCGCCCTTTGGAAAGAAGCCTGCACGTTGTGCCTTTCAGCTTTAGGGCAATGCATCACACCCAGAGCAGTAGTTCTTCTTCAGCCAGATGAGGCCTGCAAAGAAACTGCGTTTCACAGGCCTTTGCAAGAGATGTTCCCGGTAGGCTGTGAGAGCACTGTGCAGACCAAGTTGTTCCTTAGCTTCCCAAAGAGCTGGAAGCAAGATGCTCTGGGGCCCAAATCGCCCTTTGGAAAGAAGCCTGCACGTTGTGCCTTCCAGCTCTAGGGCAATGTAGGACACCCAGAGCAGAAGTTCTGCTTCAGCCAGATGAGGCCTGCAGAGAAACTGCGTTTCACAGGCCTTTGTAAGAGATGTTCCCGGTAGGCTGTAAGAGAACTGTGCAGAGCGAGTTGTTTCTTAGCTTCCCAAAGAGCTGGAAGCAAGATGCTCTGGGGCCCAACTCGCCCTTTGGAAAGAAGCCTGCACGTTGTGCCTTTCAGCTTTAGGGCAATGTAGCACACCCAGAGCAGTAGTTCTGCTGCAGCCAGATGAGGGCTGCAAAGAAACTGCGTTTCACAGGCCTTTGTAAGAGATGTTCCCGGTAGGCTGTAAGAGCACTGTGTAGAGCGAGTTGTTTCTTAGCTTCCCAAAGAGCTGGAAGCAAGATGCTGTGGGCCCCAACTCTCCCTTTGGAAAGAAGCCTGCACGTTGTGCCTCTCAGCTCTAGGGCAATGTAGCACACCCAGAGCAGAAGTTCTGCTTCAGCCATATCAGGCCTGCAAAGAAACTGCGTTTCACAGGACTTTGAAAGAGATGTTCCTGATAGGCTGTAAGAGCTCGGTGCGGAGCGAGTTGTTTCTTAGCTTCCCAAAGAGCTGGAAGCAAGATGCTCTGGGGCCCAACTCGCCCTTTGGAAAGAAGCCTGCACGTTGTGCCTTTCAGCTTTAGGGCAATGTAGCACACCCAGAGCAGTAGTTCTGCTTCAGCCAGATGAGGCCTGCAAAGAAACTGCGTTTCGCAGGCCTTTGTAAGAGATGTTCCCTGTTGGCTGTAAGAGCACTGTGCAGAGCGAGTGGTTTCTTAGCTTCCCCAAGACTTGGAAGCAAGATGCTCTGGGGACCAACTCGCCCTTTGGATAGAAGCCTGCACGTTGTGACTTTCAGCTGTAGGGGATTGTAGAACAGCAGAGCAGAAGTTCTGCTTCAGCCAGATCAGGCCTGCAAAGAAACTGCGTTTCACAGGCCTTTGTAAGAGATGTTCCCGGTAGGCTGTAAGAGCACTGTGCAGAGCGAGTTGTTTCTTAGCTTCCCAAAGAGCTGGAAGCAAGATGCTCTGGGGCCCTACTCGCCCTTTGGAAAGAAGCCTGCACGTTTTGCCTTTCAGCTCTAGGGCAATCTAAAGCACCCAGAGCAGATGTTCTACTTCAGCCAGATCAGTCCTGCAGAGAAAATGCGTTTCACAGGCCTTTGTAAGTGATGTTCCCGGTAGGCTGTAAGAGCACTGTGCAGAGCGAGTTGTTTCTTAGCTTCCCAAAGAGCTGGAAGCAAGATGCTCTGGGGCCCAACTCGCCCTTTGGAAAGAAGCCTGCACGTTGTGCCTTTCTGATCTAGGGCAATGTAGCACACCCAGAGAAGAAGTTCTGCTTCAGCCAGAGCAGGCCTGAAAAGAAACTGCGTTTAAAAGGACTTTGTCAGAGATGTTCCCGGTATGCTGTAAGAGCACTGTGCAGAGCGAGTTGTTTCTTAGCTTCCCAAAGAGCTGGAAGCAAGATGCTCTGGGGCCCAAGTCGCCCTTTGGAAAGAAGCCTGCACGTTGTGCCTTTCAGCTCTAGGGCAATGTAGCACACCCAGAGCAGAAGTTCTGCTTCAGCCAGATGAGGCCTGCAGAGAAACTGCGTTTCACAGGCCTTTGGAAGAGATGTTCCCGGTAGGCTGTAAGAGCACTGTGCAGAGCGAGTTGTTTCTTAGCTTCCCAAAGAGCTGGAAGCAAGATGCTCTGGGGCCCTACTCGCCCTTTGGAAAGAAGCCTGCACGTTTTGCCTTTCAGCTCTAGGGCAATCTAAAGCACCCAGAGCAGATGTTCTACTTCAGCCAGATCAGTCCTGCAGAGAAACTGCGTTTCACAGGCCTTTGTAAGTGATGTTCCCGGTAGGCTGTAAGAGCACTGTGCAGAGCGAGTTGTTTCTTAGCTTCCCAAAGAGCTGGAAGCAAGATGCTCTGGGGCCCAACTCGCCCTTTGGAAAGAAGCCTGCACGTTGTGCCTTTCTGATCTAGGGCAATGTAGCACACCCAGAGAAGAAGTTCTGCTTCAGCCAGAGCAGGCCTGAAAAGAAACTGCGTTTAAAAGGACTTTGTCAGAGATGTTCCCGGTATGCTGTAAGAGCACTGTGCAGAGCGAGTTGTTTCTTAGCTTCCCAAAGAGCTGGAAGCAAGATGCTCTGGGGCCCAAGTCGCCCTTTGGAAAGAAGCCTGCACGTTGTGCCTTTCAGCTCTAGGGCAATGTAGCACACCCAGAGCAGAAGTTCTGCTTCAGCCAGATGAGGCCTGCAGAGAAACTGCGTTTCACAGGCCTTTGGAAGAGATGTTCCCGGTAGGCTGTAAGAGCACTGTGCAGAGCGAGTTGTTTCTTAGCTTCCCAAAGAGCTGGAAGCAAGATGCTCTGGGTCCAACTCGCCCTTTGGAAAGAAGCCTGCACGTTGTGCCCTCCAGCTCTAGGGCAATGTAGCACACCCAGAGCAGAAGTTCTGCTTCAGCCATATCAGGCCTGCAGAGAAACTGCGTTTCACATGCCTTTGTAAGAGATGTTCCCGGTAGGCTGTAAGAGCACTGTGCAGAGCGAGTTGTTTCTTAGCTTCCCAAAGAGCTGGAAGCAAGATGCTCTTGGGCCCTACTCGCCCTTTGGAAAGAAGCCTGCACGTTGTGCCTTTCAGCTTTAGGGCAATGTAGCACACCCAGAGCAGTAGTTCTGCTGCAGCCAGATCAGGCCTGCAAAGAAACTGCGTTTCACAGGCCTTTGTAAGAGATGTTCCCGGTAGGCTGTGAGAGCACTGTGCAGACCGAGTTGTTTCTTAGCTTCCCAAAGAGCTGGAAGCAAGATGCTCTGGGGCCCAAATCGCCCTTTGGAAAGAAGCCTGCACATTGTGCCTTTCAGCTCTAGGGCAATGTAGCACACCCAGAGCAGAAGTTCTGCTTCAGCCAGATGAGGCCTGCAGAGAAACTGCGTTTCACAGGCCTTTGGAAGAGATGTTCCCGGTAGGCTGTAAGAGCGCTGTGCAGAGCGAGTTGTTGCTTAGCTTCCCAAAGAGCTGGAAGCATGATGCTGTGGGGCCCAACTCGCCCTTTGGAAAGAAGCCTGCACGTTGTGCCTCTCAGCTCTAGGGCAATGTAGCACACCCAGAGCAGAAGTTCTGCTTCAGCCATATCAGGCCTGCAAAGAAACTGTGTTTCACAGGCCTTTGAAAGAGATGTTCCTGGTAGGCTGTAAGAGCTCGGTGCGGAGCGAGTTGTTTCTTACCTTCCCAAAGAGCTGGAAGCAAGATGCTCTTGGGCCCAACTCGCCCTTTGGAAAGAAGCCTGCACGTTGTGCCTTTCAGCTTTAGGGCAATGCAGCACACCCAGAGCAGTAGTTCTGCTGCAGCCAGATGAGGCCTGCAAAGAAACTGCGTTTCACAGGCCTTTGCAAGAGATGTTCCCGGTAGGCTGTGAGAGCACTGTGCAGACCGAGTTGTTCCTTAGCTTCCCAAAGAGCTGGAAGCAAGATGCTCTGGGGCCCAAATCGCCCTTTGGAAAGAAGCCTGCACGTTGTGCCTTCCAGCTCTAGGGCAATGTAGGACACCCAGAGCAGAAGTTCTGCTTCAGCCAGGTCAGGCCTGCAGAGAAACTGCGTTTCACAGGCCTTTGTAAGAGATGTTCCCGGTAGGCTGTATGAGAACTGTGCAGAGCGAGTTGTTTCTTAGCTTCCCAAAGAGCTGGAAGCAAGATGCTCTGGGGCCCAACTCGCCCTTTGGAAAGAAGCCTGCACGTTGTGCCTTTCAGCTTTAGGGCAATGTAGCACACCCAGAGCAGTAGTTCTGCTGCAGCCAGATGAGGGCTGCAAAGAAACTGCGTTTCACAGGCCTTTGTAAGAGAAGTTCCCGGTAGGCTGTAAGAGCACTGTGCAGAGCGGGTTGTTTCTTAGCTTCCCAAAGAGCTGGAAGCAAGATGCTGTGGGCCCCAACTCTCCCTTTGGAAAGAAGCCTGCACGTTGTGCCTCTCAGCTCTAGGGCAATGTAGCACACCCAGAGCAGAAGTTCTGCTTCAGCCATATCAGGCCTGCAAAGAAACTGCGTTTCACAGGCCTTTGAAAGAGATGTTCCTGGTAGGCTGTAAGAGCTCGGTGCGGAGCGAGTTGTTTCTTAGCTTCCCAAAGAGCTGGAAGCAAGATGCTCTTGGGCCCAACTCGCCCTTTGGAAAGAAGCCTGCACGTTGTGCCTTTCAGCTTTAGGGCAATGTAGCACACCCAGAGCAGTAGTTCTGCTGCAGCCAGATGAGGCCTGCAAAGAAACTGGGTTTCACAGGCCATTGTAAGAGATGTTCCCGGTAGGCTGTGAGAGCACTGTGCAGACCGAGTTGTTTCTTAGCTTCCCAAAGAGCTGGAAGCAAGATGCTCTGGGGCCCAAATCGCCCTTTGGAAAGAAGCCTGCACGTTGTGCCTTTCAGCTCTAGGGCAATGTAGCACACCCAGAGCAGAAGTTCTACTTCAGCCAGATGAGGCCTGCAGAGAAACTGCGTTTCACAGGCCTTTGTAAGAGATGTTCCCGGTAGGCTGTAAGAGCACTGTGCAGAGCGAGTTGTTTCTTAGCTTCCCAAAGAGCTGGAAGCAAGATGCTGTGGGCCCCAACTCTCCCTTTGGAAAGAAGCCTGCACGTTGTGCCTCTCAGCTCTAGGGCAATGTAGCACACCCAGAGCAGAAGTTCTGCTTCAGCCATATCAGGCCTGCAAAGAAACTGCGTTTCACAGGACTTTGAAAGAGATGTTCCTGATAGGCTGTAAGAGCTCGGTGCGGAGCGAGTTGTTTCTTAGCTTCCCAAAGAGCTGGAAGCAAGATGCTCTGGGGCCCAACTCGCCCTTTGGAAAGAAGCCTGCACGTTGTGCCTTTCAGCTTTAGGGCAATGTAGCACACCCAGAGCAGTAGTTCTGCTTCAGCCAGATGAGGCCTGCAAAGAAACTGCGTTTCGCAGGCCTTTGTAAGAGATGTTCCCTGTTGGCTGTAAGAGCACTGTGCAGAGCGAGTGGTTTCTTAGCTTCCCCAAGACTTGGAAGCAAGATGCTCTGGGGACCAACTCGCCCTTTGGATAGAAGCCTGCACGTTGTGACTTTCAGCTGTAGGGGATTGTAGAACAGCAGAGCAGAAGTTCTGCTTCAGCCAGATCAGGCCTGCAAAGAAACTGCGTTTCACAGGCCTTTGTAAGAGATGTTCCCGGTAGGCTGTAAGAGCACTGTGCAGAGCGAGTTGTTTCTTAGCTTCCCAAAGAGCTGGAAGCAAGATGCTCTGGGGCCCTACTCGCCCTTTGGAAAGAAGCCTGCACGTTTTGCCTTTCAGCTCTAGGGCAATCTAAAGCACCCAGAGCAGATGTTCTACTTCAGCCAGATCAGTCCTGCAGAGAAAATGCGTTTCACAGGCCTTTGTAAGTGATGTTCCCGGTAGGCTGTAAGAGCACTGTGCAGAGCGAGTTGTTTCTTAGCTTCCCAAAGAGCTGGAAGCAAGATGCTCTGGGGCCCAACTCGCCCTTTGGAAAGAAGCCTGCACGTTGTGCCTTTCTGATCTAGGGCAATGTAGCACACCCAGAGAAGAAGTTCTGCTTCAGCCAGAGCAGGCCTGAAAAGAAACTGCGTTTAAAAGGACTTTGTCAGAGATGTTCCCGGTATGCTGTAAGAGCACTGTGCAGAGCGAGTTGTTTCTTAGCTTCCCAAAGAGCTGGAAGCAAGATGCTCTGGGGCCCAAGTCGCCCTTTGGAAAGAAGCCTGCACGTTGTGCCTTTCAGCTCTAGGGCAATGTAGCACACCCAGAGCAGAAGTTCTGCTTCAGCCAGATGAGGCCTGCAGAGAAACTGCGTTTCACAGGCCTTTGGAAGAGATGTTCCCGGTAGGCTGTAAGAGCACTGTGCAGAGCGAGTTGTTTCTTAGCTTCCCAAAGAGCTGGAAGCAAGATGCTCTGGGGCCCTACTCGCCCTTTGGAAAGAAGCCTGCACGTTTTGCCTTTCAGCTCTAGGGCAATCTAAAGCACCCAGAGCAGATGTTCTACTTCAGCCAGATCAGTCCTGCAGAGAAACTGCGTTTCACAGGCCTTTGTAAGTGATGTTCCCGGTAGGCTGTAAGAGCACTGTGCAGAGCGAGTTGTTTCTTAGCTTCCCAAAGAGCTGGAAGCAAGATGCTCTGGGGCCCAACTCGCCCTTTGGAAAGAAGCCTGCACGTTGTGCCTTTCTGATCTAGGGCAATGTAGCACACCCAGAGAAGAAGTTCTGCTTCAGCCAGAGCAGGCCTGAAAAGAAACTGCGTTTAAAAGGACTTTGTCAGAGATGTTCCCGGTATGCTGTAAGAGCACTGTGCAGAGCGAGTTGTTTCTTAGCTTCCCAAAGAGCTGGAAGCAAGATGCTCTGGGGCCCAAGTCGCCCTTTGGAAAGAAGCCTGCACGTTGTGCCTTTCAGCTCTAGGGCAATGTAGCACACCCAGAGCAGAAGTTCTGCTTCAGCCAGATGAGGCCTGCAGAGAAACTGCGTTTCACAGGCCTTTGGAAGAGATGTTCCCGGTAGGCTGTAAGAGCACTGTGCAGAGCGAGTTGTTTCTTAGCTTCCCAAAGAGCTGGAAGCAAGATGCTCTGGGTCCAACTCGCCCTTTGGAAAGAAGCCTGCACGTTGTGCCCTCCAGCTCTAGGGCAATGTAGCACACCCAGAGCAGAAGTTCTGCTTCAGCCATATCAGGCCTGCAGAGAAACTGCGTTTCACATGCCTTTGTAAGAGATGTTCCCGGTAGGCTGTAAGAGCACTGTGCAGAGCGAGTTGTTTCTTAGCTTCCCAAAGAGCTGGAAGCAAGATGCTCTTGGGCCCTACTCGCCCTTTGGAAAGAAGCCTGCACGTTGTGCCTTTCAGCTTTAGGGCAATGTAGCACACCCAGAGCAGTAGTTCTGCTGCAGCCAGATCAGGCCTGCAAAGAAACTGCGTTTCACAGGCCTTTGTAAGAGATGTTCCCGGTAGGCTGTGAGAGCACTGTGCAGACCGAGTTGTTTCTTAGCTTCCCAAAGAGCTGGAAGCAAGATGCTCTGGGGCCCAAATCGCCCTTTGGAAAGAAGCCTGCACATTGTGCCTTTCAGCTCTAGGGCAATGTAGCACACCCAGAGCAGAAGTTCTGCTTCAGCCAGATGAGGCCTGCAGAGAAACTGCGTTTCACAGGCCTTTGGAAGAGATGTTCCCGGTAGGCTGTAAGAGCGCTGTGCAGAGCGAGTTGTTGCTTAGCTTCCCAAAGAGCTGGAAGCATGATGCTGTGGGGCCCAACTCGCCCTTTGGAAAGAAGCCTGCACGTTGTGCCTCTCAGCTCTAGGGCAATGTAGCACACCCAGAGCAGAAGTTCTGCTTCAGCCATATCAGGCCTGCAAAGAAACTGTGTTTCACAGGCCTTTGAAAGAGATGTTCCTGGTAGGCTGTAAGAGCTCGGTGCGGAGCGAGTTGTTTCTTAGCTTCCCAAAGAGCTGGAAGCAAGATGCTCTTGGGCCCAACTCGCCCTTTGGAAAGAAGCCTGCACGTTGTGCCTTTCAGCTTTAGGGCAATGCAGCACACCCAGAGCAGTAGTTCTGCTGCAGCCAGATGAGGCCTGCAAAGAAACTGCGTTTCACAGGCCTTTGCAAGAGATGTTCCCGGTAGGCTGTGAGAGCACTGTGCAGACCGAGTTGTTCCTTAGCTTCCCAAAGAGCTGGAAGCAAGATGCTCTGGGGCCCAAATCGCCCTTTGGAAAGAAGCCTGCACGTTGTGCCTTCCAGCTCTAGGGCAATGTAGGACACCCAGAGCAGAAGTTCTGCTTCAGCCAGGTCAGGCCTGCAGAGAAACTGCGTTTCACAGGCCTTTGTAAGAGATGTTCCCGGTAGGCTGTATGAGAACTGTGCAGAGCGAGTTGTTTCTTAGCTTCCCAAAGAGCTGGAAGCAAGATGCTCTGGGGCCCAACTCGCCCTTTGGAAAGAAGCCTGCACGTTGTGCCTTTCAGCTTTAGGGCAATGTAGCACACCCAGAGCAGTAGTTCTGCTGCAGCCAGATGAGGGCTGCAAAGAAACTGCGTTTCACAGGCCTTTGTAAGAGAAGTTCCCGGTAGGCTGTAAGAGCACTGTGCAGAGCGGGTTGTTTCTTAGCTTCCCAAAGAGCTGGAAGCAAGATGCTGTGGGCCCCAACTCTCCCTTTGGAAAGAAGCCTGCACGTTGTGCCTCTCAGCTCTAGGGCAATGTAGCACACCCAGAGCAGAAGTTCTGCTTCAGCCATATCAGGCCTGCAAAGAAACTGCGTTTCACAGGCCTTTGAAAGAGATGTTCCTGGTAGGCTGTAAGAGCTCGGTGCGGAGCGAGTTGTTTCTTAGCTTCCCAAAGAGCTGGAAGCAAGATGCTCTTGGGCCCAACTCGCCCTTTGGAAAGAAGCCTGCACGTTGTGCCTTTCAGCTTTAGGGCAATGTAGCACACCCAGAGCAGTAGTTCTGCTGCAGCCAGATGAGGCCTGCAAAGAAACTGGGTTTCACAGGCCATTGTAAGAGATGTTCCCGGTAGGCTGTGAGAGCACTGTGCAGACCGAGTTGTTTCTTAGCTTCCCAAAGAGCTGGAAGCAAGATGCTCTGGGGCCCAAATCGCCCTTTGGAAAGAAGCCTGCACGTTGTGCCTTTCAGCTCTAGGGCAATGTAGCACACCCAGAGCAGAAGTTCTACTTCAGCCAGATGAGGCCTGCAGAGAAACTGCGTTTCACAGGCCTTTGTAAGAGATGTTCCCGGTAGGCTGTAAGAGCACTGTGCAGAGCGAGTTGTTTCTTAGCTTCCCAAAGAGCTGGAAGCAAGATGCTGTGGGGCCCAACTTGCCCTTTGGAAAGAAGCCTGCACGTTGTGCCTTTCAGCTTTAGGGCAATGTGGCACACCCAGAGCAGTAGTTCTGCTGCAGCCAGATGAGGCCTGCAAAGAAACTGCGTTTCACAGGCCTTTGTAAGAGATGTTCCAGGGAGGCTGTGACAGCACTGTGCAGAGCGAGTTGTTTCTTAGCTTCCCAAAGAGCTGGAAGCAAGATGCTCTGGTCCCAACTCTCCCTTTGGAAAGAAGACTGCACGTTGTGCCTTTCAGCTCTAGGGCAATGTAGCCCACCCAGAGCAGAAGTTCTGCTTCAGCCAGATGAGGCCTGCAAAGAAACTGGGTTTCACAGGCCTTTGTAAGAAATGTACCCGGTAGGCTCTAAGAGCACTGTGCAGAGCGAGTTGTTTCTTAGCTTCCCAAAGAGCTGGAAGCAAGATGCTCTGGGGCCCAACTCGCCCTTTCTAAAGAAGCCTGCACGTTGTGCCTTTCTGCTCTAGGGCAATGTAGCACACCCAGAGCAGAAGTTCTGCTTCAGCCAGATGAGGCCTGCAAAGAAACTGCGTTTCGCAAGCCTTTGTAAGAGATGTTCCCTGTTGGCTGTAAGAGCACTGTGCAGAGCGAGTGGTTTCTTAGCTTCCCCAAGACTTGGAAGCAAGATGCTCTGGGGACGAACTCGCCCTTTGGAAAGAAGCCTGCACGTTGTGACTTTCAGCTGTAGGGCATTGTAGAACAACAGAGCAGAAGTTCTGCTTCAGCCAGATCAGGCCTGCAAAGAAACTGCGTTTCACAGGCCTTTGTAAGAGATGTTCCCGGTAGGCTGTAAGAGCACTGTGCAGAGCGAGTTGTTTCTTAGCTTCCCAAAGAGCTGGAAGCAAGATGCTCTGGGGCCCTACTCGCCCTTTGGAAAGAAGCCTGCACGTTTTGCCTTTCAGCTCTAGGGCAATCTAAAGCACCCAGAGCAGAAGTTCTACTTCAGCCAGATCAGTCCTGCAGAGAAACTGCGTTTCACAGGCCTTTGTAAGTGATGTTCCCGGTAGGCTGTAAGAGCACTGTGCAGAGCGAGTTGTTTCTTAGCTTCCAAAAGAGCTGGAAGCAAGATGCTCTGGGGCCCAACTCGCCCTTTGGAAAGAAGCCTGCACGTTGTGCCTTTCTGATCTAGGGCAATGTAGCACACCCAGAGCAGAAGTTCTGCTTCAGCCATAGCAGGCCTGCAAAGAAACTGCGTTTCAAAGGCCTTTGTCAGAGATGTTCCCGGTAGGCTGTAAGAGCACTGTGCAGAGCGAGTTGTTTCTTAGCTTCCCAAAGAGCTGGAAGCAAGATTCTCTGGGGCCCAACTCGCCCTTTGGAAAGAAGCCTGCACGTTTTGGCTTTCAGCTCTAGGGCAATGTTGCACACCCAGAGCAGAAGTTCTGCTTCAGCCATATCAGGCCTGCAAAGAAACTGCGTTTCACAGGCCTTTGTAAGAGATGTTCCCGGTAGGCTGTAAGAGCACTGTGCAGAGCGAGTTGTTTCTTAGCTTCCAAAAGAGCTGGAAGCAAGATGCTCTGGGACCCAACTCGCCCTTTGGAAAGAAGTCTGCACGTTGTGCCTTTCAGCTTTAGGGCAATGTAGCACACCCAGAGCAGTAGTTCTGCTGCAGCCAGATGAGGCCTGCAAAGAACTGCGTTTCACAGGCCGTTGTAAGAGATGTTCCCGGTAGGCTGTGAGAGCACTGTGCAGAGCGAGTTGTTTCTTAGCTTCCCAAAGAGCTGGAAGCAAGATGCTCTGGGTCCCAACTCTCTCTTTGGAAAGAAGCCTGAACGTTGTGCCTTTCTGCTCTAGGGCAATGTAGCACACCCAGCGCAGAAGTTCTGCTTCATCCAGATCAGGCCTGCAAAGAAACTGCGTTTCACAGGCCTTTGTAAAAGATGTTCCCGGTAGGCTGTAAGAGCACTTTGCAGAGCGAGTTGTTTCTTAGCTTCCCAAAGAGCTGGAAGCAAGATGCTCTGGGGCCCAACTCGCCCTTTGGAAAGAAGCCTGCACGTTGTGCCTTTCTGCTCTAGGGCAATGTAGCACACCCAGAGCAGAAGTTCTGCTTCAGCCAGATCAGGCCTGCAAAGAAACTGCGTTTCACAGGCCTTTGTAAGAGATGTTCCTGGTAGGCTGTAAGAGCGCTGTGCAGAGCGAGTTGTTTCTTAGCTTCCCAAAGAGCTGGAAGCAAGATGCTCTGGGGCCCAACTCGCCATTTGGAAAGAAGCCTGCACGTTGTGCCTCTCAGCTCTAGGGCAATGTAGCACACCCAGAGCAGAAGTTCTGCTTCAGCCATATCAGGCCTGCAAAGAAACTGCGTTTCACAGGCCTTTGAAAGAGATGTTCCTGGTAGGCTGTAAGAGCTCGGTGCGGAGCGAGTTGCTTCTTAGCTTCCCAAAGAGCTGGAAGCAAGATGCTCTTGGGCCCTACTCGCCCTTTGGAAAGAAGCCTGCACGTTGTGCCTTTCAGCTTTAGGGCAATGTAGCACACCCAGAGCAGTAGTTCTGCTGCAGCCAGATGAGGCCTGCAAAGAAACTGCGTTTCACAGGCCTTTGTAAGAGATGTTCCCGGTAGGCTGTGAGAGCACTGTGCAGAGCGAGTTGTTTCTTAGCTTCCCAAAGAGCTGGAAGCAAGATGCTCTGGGGCCCAAATCGCCCTTTGGAAAGAAGCCTGCACATTGTGCCTTTCAGCTCTAGGGCAATGTAGCACACCCAGAGCAGAAGTTCTGCTTCAGCCAGATGAGGCCTGCAGAGAAACTGCGTTTCACAGGCCTTTGTAAGAGATGTTCCCGGTAGGCTGTAAGAGCACTGTGCAGAGCGAGTTGTTTCTTAGCTTCCCAAAGAGCTGGAAGCAAGATGCTCTGGGTCCCAACTCTCCCTTTGGAAAGAAGCCTGCACGTTGTGCCTTTCTGCTCTAGGGCAATGTAGCACACCCAGAGCAGAAGTTCTGCTTCAGCCAGATCAGTCCTGCAGCGAAACTGCGTTTCACAGGCCTTTGTAAGTGATGTTCCCGGTAGGCTGTAAGAGCACTTTGCAGAGCGAGTTGTTTCTTAGCTTCCCAAAGAGCTGGAAGCAAGATGCTCTGGGGCCCAAATCGCCCTTTGGAAAGAAGCCTGCACATTGTGCCTTTCAGCTCTAGGGCAATGTAGCACACCCAGAGCAGAAGTTCTGCTTCAGCGAGATGAGGCCTGCAGAGAAACTGCGTTTCACAGGCCTTTGTAAGAGATGTTCCCGGTAGGCTGTAAGAGCACTGTGCAGAGCGAGTTCTTTCTTAGCTTCCCAAAGAGCTGGAAGCAAGATGCTCTGGGTCCAACTCGCCCTTTGGAAAGAAGCCTGCACGTTGTGCCTTTCAGCTCTAGGGCAATGTAGCACACCCAGAGCAGAAGTTCTACTTCAGCGAGATCAGTCCTGCAGCGAAACTGCGTTTCACAGGCCTTTGTAAGTGATGTTCCCGGTAGGCTGTAAGAGCACTTTGCAGAGCGAGTTGTTTCTTAGCTTCCCAAAGAGCTGGAAGCAAGATGCTCTGGGTCCACCACGCCCTTTGGAAAGAAGCCTGCACGTTGTGCCTTTCTGCTCTAGGGCAATGTAGCACACGCAGAGCAGAAGTTCTGCTTCAGCCAGATCAGGCCTGCAAAGAAACTGCGTTTCACAGGCCTTTGTAAGAGATGTTCCCAGTAGGCTGTAAGAGCGCTGTGCAGAGCGAGTTGTTTCTTAGCTTCCCAAAGAGCTGGAAGCAAGATGCTGTGGGGCCCAACTCGCCCTTTGGAAAGAAGCCTGCACGTTGTGCCTCTCAGCTCTAGGGCAATGTAGCACACCCAGAGCAGAAGTTCTGCTTCAGCCATATCAGGCCTGCAAAGAAACTGCGTTTCACAGGCCTTTGAAAGAGATGTTCCTGGTAGGCTGTAAGAGCTCGGTGCGGAGCGAGTTGTTTCTTAGCTTCCCAAAGAGCTGGAAGCAAGATGCTCTTGGGCCCAACTCGCCCTTTGGAAAGAAAACTGCACATTGTGCCTTTCAGCTTTAGGGCAATGCAGCACACCCAGAGCAGTAGTTCTGCTGCAGCCAGATGAGGCCTGCAAAGAAACTGCGTTTCACAGGCCTTTGTAAGAGATGTTCCCGGTAGGCTGTGAGAGCATTGTGCAGACCGAGCTGTTTCTTAGCTTCCCAAAGAGCTGGAAGCAAGATGCTCTGGGGCCCAAATCGCCCTTTGGAAAGAAGCCTGCACGTTGTGCCTTCCAGCTCTAGGGCACAGTAGCACACCCAGAGCAGAAGTTCTGCTTCAGCCAGATGAGGCCTGCAGAGAAACTGCGTTTCACAGGCCTTTGTAAGAGATGTTCCCGGTAGGCTGTAAGAGCACTGTGCAGAGCGAGTTGTTTCTTAGCTTCCCAAACAGCTGGAAGCAAGATGCTGTGGGCCCCAACTCGCCCTTTGGAAAGAAGCCTGCACGTTGTGCCTCTCAGCTCTAGGGCAATGTAGCACACCCAGAGCAGCAGTTCTGCTTCAGCCATATCAGGCCGGCAAAGAAACTGCGTTTCACAGGCCTTTGAAAGAGATGTTCCTGGTAGGCTGTAAGAGCTCGGTGCGGAGCGAGTTGTTTCTTAGCTTCCCAAAGAGCTGGAAGCAAGATGCTCTTGGGCCCAACTCGCCCTTTGGAAAGAAGCCTGCAAGTTGTGCCTTTCAGCTTTAGGGTAATGTACCACACCCAGAGCAGTAGTTCTGCTGCAGCCAGATGAGGCCTGCAAAGAAACTGCGTTTCACAGGCCTTTGTAAGAGATGTTCCCGGTAGGCTGTGAGAGCACTGTGCAGACCGAGTTGTTTCTTAGCTTCCCAAAGAGCTGGAAGCAAGATGCTCTGGGGCCCAAATCGCCCTTTGGAAAGAAGCCTGCACGTTGTGCCTTTCAGCTCTAGGGCAATGTAGCACACCCAGAGCAGAAGTTCTGCTTCAGCCAGATGAGGCCTGCAGAGAAACTGCGTTTCACAGGCCTTTGTAAGAGATGTTCCCGGTAGGCTGTAAGAGCACTGTGCAGAGCGAGTTGTTTCTTAGCTTCCCAAAGAGCTGGAAGCAAGATGCTGTGGGGCCCAACTCGCCCTTTGGAAAGAAGCCTGCACGTTGTGCCTTTCAGCTTTAGGGCAATGTAGCACACCCAGAGCAGTAGTTCTGCTGCAGCCAGATGAGGCCTGCAAAGAAACTGCGTTTCACAGGCCTTTGTAAGAGATGTTCCAGGTAGGCTGTGAGAGCACTGTGCAGAGCGAGTTTTTTCTTAGCTTCCCAAAGTGCTGGAAGCAAGATGCTCTGGGTCCCAACTCTCCCTTTGGAAAGAAGACAGCACGTTTTGCCTTTCAGCTCTAGGGCAATCTAAAGCACCCAGAGCAGAAGTTCTACTTCAGCCAGATCAGTCCTGCAGAGAAACTGCGTTTCACAGGCCTTTGTAAGTGATGTTCCCGGTAGGCTGTAAGAGCACTGTGCAGAGCGAGTTGTTTCTTAGCTTCCCAAAGAGCTTGAAGCAAGATGCTCTGGGTCCAACTCGCCCTTTGGAAAATAGACTGCACCTTGTGCCTTTCAGCTCTAGGGCAATGTAGCACACCCAGAGCAGAAGTTCTGCTTCAGCCAGATCAGGCCTGCAAAGAAACTGCGTTTCACAGGCCTTTGTTAGAGATGTTCCCGGTAGGCTGTAAGAGCACTGTGCAGAGCAAGTTGTTTCTTAGCTTCCCAAAGAGCTGGAAGCAAGATGCTCTGGGGCCCAACTCGCCCTTTGGAAAGAAGCCTGCACGTTGTGCCTTTCAGCTCTAGGGCAATGTAGCACACCCAGAGCAGAAGTTCTGCTTCATCCATATGAGGCCTGCAAAGAAATTGGGTTTCACAGTCCTTTGTAAGAGATGTACCCGGTAGGCTGTAAGAGCACTGTGCAGAGCGAGTTGTTTCTTAGCTTCCCAAAGAGCTGGAAGCAAGATGCTCTGGGGCCGAACTCGCCCTTTTGAAAGAAGCCTGCACGTTGTGCCTTTCTGCTCTAGGGCAATGTAGCACACCCAGAGCTGAAGTTCTGCTTCAGCCAGATCAGGCCTGCAAAGAAACTGCATTTCACAGGCCTTTGTAAGAGATGTTCCCGGTAGGCTGTAAGAGCACTGTGCAGAGAGAGTTGTTTCTTAGCTTCCCAAAGAGCTGGATGCAAGATGCTCTGGGGCCCAACTCGCCCTTTGGATAGAAGCCTGCACGTTTTGCCTTTCAGCTCTAGGGCAATGTAGAGCACCCAGAGCAGAAGTTCTACTTCAGCCAGATTAGTCCTGCAGAGAAACTGCGTTTCACAGGCCTTTGTAAGTGATGTTCCCAGTAGGCTGTAAGAGCACTTTGCAGAGCGAGTTGTTTCTTAGCTTCCCAAAGAGCTGGAAGCAAGATGCTCTGAGGCCCAACTCGACCTTTGGAAAGAAGCCTGCACGTTGTGCCTTTCTGCTCTAGGGCAATGTAGCACACCCAGAGCAGAAGTTCTGCTTCAGCCAGATCAGGCCTGCGAAGAAACTGCGTTTCACAGGCCTTTGTAAGAGATGTTCCCGGTAGGCTGTAAGAGCGCTGTGCAGAGCGAGTTGTTTCTTAGCTTCCCAAAGAGCTGGAAGCAAGATGCTGTGGGGCCCAACTCGCCCTTTGGAAAGAAGCCTGCACGTTGTGCCTCTCAGCTCTAGGGCAATGTAGCACACCCAGAGCAGAAGTTCTGCTTCAGCCATATCAGGCCTGCAAAGAAACTGCGTTTCACAGGCCTTTGAAAGAGATGTTCCTGGTAGGCTGTAAGAGCTCGGTGCGGAGCGAGTTGTTTCTTAGCTTCCCAAAGAGCTGGAAGCAAGATGCTCTTGGGCCCAACTCGCCCTTTGGAAAGAAACCTGCACGTTGTGCCTTTCAGCTTTAGGGCAATGCAGCACACCCAGAGCAGTAGTTCTGCTGCAGCCAGATGAGGCCTGCAAAGAAACTGCGTTTCACAGGCCTTTGTAAGAGATGTTCCCGGTAGGCTGTGAGAGCACTGTGCAGAGCGAGTTGTTTCTTAGCTTCCCAAAGAGCTGGAAGCAAGATGCTCTGGGGCCCAACTCGCCCTTTGGAAAGAAGCCTGCACGTTGTGCCTTTCAGCTCTAGGGCAATGTAGCACACCCAGAGCAGAAGTTCTGCTTCATCCATATGAGGCCTGCAAAGAAATTGGGTTTCACAGTCCTTTATAAGAGATGTACCCGGTAGGCTGTAAGAGCACTGTGCAGAGCGAGTTGTTTCTTAGCTTCCCAAAGAGCTGGAAGCAAGATGCTCTGGGGCCAAACTCGCCCTTTGGAAAGAAGCCTGCACGTTGTGCCTTTCTGCTCTAGGGCAATGTAGCACACCCAGAGCTGAAGTTCTGCTTCAGCCAGATCAGGCCTGCAAAGAAACTGCATTTCACAGGCCTTTGTAAGAGATGTTCCCGGTAGGCTGTAAGAGCACTGTGCAGAGAGAGTTGTTTCTTAGCTTCCCAAAGAGCTGGATGCAAGATGCTCTGGGGCCCAACTCGCCCTTTGGATAGAAGCCTGCACGTTTTGCCTTTCAGCTCTAGGGCAATGTAGAGCACCCAGAGCAGAAGTTCTACTTCAGCCAGATTAGTCCTGCAGAGAAACTGCGTTTCACAGGCCTTTGTAAGTGATGTTCCCAGTAGGCTGTAAGAGCACTTTGCAGAGCGAGTTGTTTCTTAGCTTCCCAAAGAGCTGGAAGCAAGATGCTCTGGGGCCCAACTCGACCTTTGGAAAGAAGCCTGCACGTTGTGCCTTTCTGCTCTAGGGCAATGTAGCACACCCAGAGCAGAAGTTCTGCTTCAGCCAGATCAGGCCTGCGAAGAAACTGCATTTCACAGGCCTTTGTAAGAGATGTACCCGGTAGGCTGTAAGAGCACTGTGCAGAGCGAGTTGTTTTTTAGCTTTCCCAAGAGCTGGAAGCAAGATGCTCTGGGGCCCAACTCGCCTTTTGGAAAGAAGACTGCACGTTGTGCCTTTCAGCTCTAGGGCAATGTAGCACACCCAGAGCAGAAGTTCTGATTCAGCCAGATCAGGCCTGTAAAGAAACTGCGTTTCACAGGCCTTTGTAAGAGATGTTCCCGGTAGGCTGTGAGAGCACTGTGCAGACCGAGTTGTTTCTTAGCTTTCCAAAGAGCTGGAAGCAAGATGCTCTGGGGCCCAACTCGCCCTTTGGAAAGAAGCCTGCACGTTGTGCCTTTCTGCTCTAGGGCAATGTAGAACACCCAGAGCAGAAGTTCTGCTTCATCCAGATCAGGCCTGCAAAGAAACTGGGTTTCACAGGTCTTTGTAAGAGATGTACCCGGTAGGCTCTAAGAGCACTGTGCAGAGCGAGGTGTTTCTTAGCTTCCCAAAGAGCTGGAAGCAAGATGCTGTGGGGCCCAACTCGACCTTTGGAAAGAAGCCTGCACGTTGTGCCTTTCTGCTCTAGGGCAATGTAGCACACCCAGAGCAGAAGTTCTGCTTCAGCCATATCAGGCCTGCAAAGAAACTGTGTTTCACAGGCCTTTGTAAGAGATGTTCCCGGTAGGCTGTAAGAGCACTGTGCAGAGCGAATTGTTTCTTAGCTTCCCAAAGAGCTGGAAGCAAGATGCTCTGTGGCCCAAGTCGCCCTTTGGAAAGAAGCCTGCACGTTGTGCCTTTCAGCTCTAGGGCAATGTAGCAAACCCAGAGCAGAAGTTCTGCTTCAGCCAGATCAGGCCTGCAGAGAAACTGCGTTCCACAGGCCTTTGTAAGAGATGTTCGCGGTAGGCTGTAAGAGCACTGTGCAGAGAGAGTTGTTTCTTAGCTTCCCAAAGAGCTGGAAGCAAGATGCTCTGGGGCCCAACTCGCCCTTTGGAAAGAAGCCTGCACGTTGTGCCTTTCTGCTCTAGGGAAATGTAGCACACCCAGAGCAGAAGTTCAGCTTCAGCCAGATAAGGCCTGCAAAGAAACTGCATTTCACAGGCCTTTGTAAGAGATGTACCCGGTAGGCTGTAAGAGCACTGTGCAGAGCGAGTTGTTTCTGAGCTTTCCAAAGAGCTGGAAGCAAGATGCTCTGGGGCCCAACTCGCCCTTTGGAAAGAAGCCTGCACGTTGTGCCTTTCTGCCCTAGGGAAATGTAGCACACCCAGAGCAGAGGTTCTGCTTCAGCCAGATGAGGCCTGCAAAAAAACTGCGTTTCACAGGCCTTTGTAAGTGATGTACCCGGTAGGCTGTAAGAGCACTGTGCAGAGCTAGTTGTTTCTTAGCTTCCCAAAAGCTGGAAGCAAGATGCTGTGGGGCCCAACTCGCCCTTTGGAAAGAAGCCTGCACGTTGTGCCTTTCAGCTTTAGGGCAATGTAGCACACCCAGAGCAGTAGTTCTGCTGCAGCCAGATGAGGCCTGCAAAGAAACTGCGTTTCACAGGCCTTTGTAAGAGATGTTCCCGGTAGGCTGTAAGAGCACTGTGCAGAGCGAGTTGTTTCTTAGCTTCCCAAACAGCTGGAAGCAAGATGCTGTGGGCCCCAACTCGCCCTTTGGAAAGAAGCCTGCACGTTGTGCCTCTCAGCTCTAGGGCAATGTAGCACACCCAGAGCAGAAGTTCTGCTTCAGCCATATCAGGCCTGCAAAGAAACTGCGTTTCACAGGCCTTTGAAAGAGATGTTCCTGGTAGGCTGTAAGAGCTCGGTGCGGAGCGAGTTGTTTCTTAGCTTCCCAAAGAGCTGGAAGCAAGATGCTCTTGGGCCCTACTCGCCCTTTGGAAAGAAGCCTGCACGTTGTGCCTTTCAGCTTTAGGGCAATGTAGCACACCCAGAGCAGTAGTTCTGCTGCAGCCAGATGAGGCCTGCAAAGAAACTGCGTTTCACAGGCCTTTGTAAGAGATGTTCCCGGTAGGCTGTGAGAGCACTGTGCAGACCGAGTTGTTTCTTAGCTTCCCAAAGAGCTGGAAGCAAGATGCTCTGGGGCCCAAATCGCCCTTTGGAAAGAAGCCTGCACATTGTGCCTTTCAGCTCTAGGGCAATGTAGCACACCCAGAGCAGAAGTTCTGCTTCAGCCAGATGAGGCCTGCAGAGAAACTGCGTTTCACAGGCCTTTGGAAGAGATGTTCCCGGTAGGCTGTAATAGCACTGTGCAGAGCGAGTTGTTTCTTAGCTTCCCAAAGAGCTGGAAGCAAGATGCTCTGGGTCCAACTCGCCCTTTGGAAAGAAGCCTGCACGTTGTGCCTTTCAGCTCTAGGGCAATGTAGCACACCCAGAGCAGAAGTTCTACTTCAGCCAGATCAGTCCTGCAGCGAAACTTCGTTTCACAGGCCTTTGTAAGTGATGTTCCCGGTAGGCTGTAAGAGCACTTTGCAGAGCGAGTTGTTTCTTAGCTTCCCAAAGAGCTGGAAGCAAGATGCTCTGGGGCCCAAATCGCCCTTTGGAAAGAAGCCTGCACATTGTGCCTTTCAGCTCTAGGGCAATGTAGCACACCCAGAGCAGAAGTTCTGCTTCAGCGAGATGAGGCCTGCAGAGAAACTGCGTTTCACAGGCCTTTGTAAGAGATGTTCCCGGTAGGCTGTAAGAGCACTTTGCAGAGCGAGTTGTTTCTTAGCTTCCCAAAGAGCTGGAAGCAAGATGCTCTGGGTCCAACTCGCCCTTTGGAAAGAAGCCTGCACGTTGTGCCTTTCAGCTCTATGGCAATGTAGCACACCCAGAGCAGAAGTTCTACTTCAGCCAGATCAGTCCTGCAGCGAAACTGCGTTTCACAGGCCTTTGTAAGTGATGTTCCCGGTAGGCTGTAAGAGCACTTTGCAGAGCGAGTTGTTTCTTAGCTTCCCAAAGAGCTGGAAGCAAGATGCTCTGGGTCCACCACGCCCTTTGGAAAGAAGCCTGCACGTTGTGCCTTTCTGCTCTAGGGCAATGTAGCACACGCAGAGCAGAAGTTCTGCTTCAGCCAGATCAGGCCTGCAAAGAAACTGCGTTTCACAGGCCTTTGTAAGAGATGTTCCCGGTAGGCTGTAAGAGCGCTGTGCAGAGCGAGTTGTTTCTTAGCTTCCCAAAGAGCTGGAAGCAAGATGCTGTGGGGCCCAACTCGCCCTTTGGAAAGAAGCCTGCACGTTGTGCCTCTCAGCTCCAGGGCAATGTAGCACACCCAGAGCAGAAGTTCTGCTTCAGCCATATCAGGCCTGCAAAGAAACTGCGTTTCACAGGCCTTTGAAAGAGAAGCTCCTGGAGGGTTGTAAGAGCTCAGTGCGGAGCGAGTTGTTTCTTAGCTTCCCAAAGAGCTGGAAGCAAGATGCTCTTGGGCCCAACTCGCCCTTTGGAAAGAAACCTGCACGTTGTGCCTTTCAGCTTTAGGGCAATGCAGCACACCCAGAGCAGTAGTTCTGCTGCAGCCAGATGAGGCCTGCAAAGAAACTGCGTTTCACAGGCCTTTGTAAGAGATGTTCCCGGTAGGCTGTGAGAGCATTGTGCAGACCGAGTTGTTTCTTATCTTCCCAAAGAGCTGGAAGCAAGATGCTCTGGTTCCCAAATCGCCCTTTGGAAAGAAGCCTGCACGTTGTGCCTTCCAGCTCGAGGGCAATGTAGCACACCCAGAGCAGAAGTTCTGCTTCAGCCAGATGAGGCCTGCAGAGAAACTGCGTTTCACAGGCCTTTGTAAGAGATGTTCCCGGTAGGCTGTAAGAGCACTGTGCAGAGCGAGTTGTTTCTTAGCTTCCCAAAGAGCTGGAAGCAAGATGCTCTGGGGCCCAACTCGCCCTTTGGAAAGAAGCCTGCACGTTGTGCCTTTCAGCTTTAGGGCAATGTAGCACACCCAGAGCAGTAGTTCTGCTGCAGCCAGATGAGGCCTGCAAAGAAACTGCGTTTCACAGGCCTTTGTAAGAGATGTTCCCGGTAGGCTGTAAGAGCACTGTGCAGAGCGAGTTGTTTCTTAGCTTCCCAAACAGCTGGAAGCAAGATTCTGTGGGCCCCAACTCGCCCTTTGGAAAGAAGCCTGCACGTTGTGCCTCTCAGCTCTAGGGCAATGTAGCACACCCAGAGCAGAAGTTCTGCTTCAGCCATATCAGGCCTGCAAAGAAACTGCGTTTCACAGGCCTTTGAAAGAGATGTTCCTGGTAGGCTGTAAGAGCTCGGTGCGGAGCGAGTTGTTTCTTAGCTTCCCAAAGAGCTGGAAGCAAGATGCTCTTGGGCCCAACTCGCCCTTTGGAAAGAAGCCTGCAAGTTGTGCCTTTCAGCTTTAGGGTAATGTAGCACACCCAGAGCAGTAGTTCTGCTGCAGCCAGATGAGGCCTGCAAAGAAACTGCGTTTCACAGGCCTTTGTAAGATATGTTCCCGGTAGGCTGTGAGAGCACTGTGCAGACCGAGTTGTTTCTTAGCTTCCCAAAGAGCTGGAAGCAAGATGCTCTGGGGCCCAAATCGCCCTTTGGAAAGAAGCCTGCACGTTGTGCCTTTCAGCTCTAGGGCAATGTAGCACACCCAGAGCAGAAGTTCTGCTTCAGCCAGATGAGGCCTGCAGAGAAACTGCGTTTCACAGGCCTTTGTAAGAGATGTTCCCGGTAGGCTGTAAGAGCACTGTGCAGAGCGAGTTGTTTCTTAGCTTCCCAAAGAGCTGGAAGCAAGATGCTGTGGGGCCCAACTCGCCCTTTGGAAAGAAGCCTGCACGTTGTGCCTTTCAGCTTTAGGGCAATGTAGCACACCCAGAGCAGTAGTTCTGCTGCAGCCAGATGAGGCCTGCAAAGAAACTGCGTTTCACAGGCCTTTGTAAGAGATGTTCCAGGTAGGCTGTGAGAGCACTGTGCAGAGCGAGTTGTTTCTTAGCTTCCCAGAGAGCTGGAAGCAAGATGCTCTGGGTCCCAACTCTCCCTTTGGAAAGAAGACTGCACGTTTTGCCTTTCAGCTCTAGGGCAATCTAAAGCACCCAGAGCAGAAGTTCTACTTCAGCCAGATCAGTCCTGCAGAGAAACTGCGTTTCACAGGCCTTTGTAAGAGATGTTCCCGTGAGGCTGTAAGAGCACTGGGCAGAGCGAGTTGTTTCTTAGCTTCCCAAAGAGCTGGAAGCAAGATGCTCTGGGGCCCAACTCGCCCTTTGGAAAGAAGCCTGCACGTTGTGCCTTTCTGATCTAGGGCAATGTAGCACACCCAGAGCAGAAGTTCTGCTTCAGCCAGATCAGGCCTGCAAAGAAACTGCGTTTCACAGGCCTTTGTCAGAGATGTTCCCGGTAGGCTGTAAGAGCACTGTGCAGAGCAAGTCGTTTCTTAGCTTCCCAAAGAGCTGGAAGCAAGATGCTCTGGGGCCCAACTCGCCCTTTGGAAAGAAGCCTGCACGTTGTGCCTTTCAGCTCTAGGGCAATGTAGCACACCCAGAGCAGAAGTTCTGCTTCATCCATATGAGGCCTGCAAAGAAATTGGGTTTCACAGTCCTTTGTAAGAGATGTACCCGGTAGGCTGTAAGAGCACTGTGCAGAGCGAGTTGTTTCTTAGCTTCCCAAAGAGCTGGAAGCAAGATGCTCTGGGGCCGAACTCGCCCTTTTGAAAGAAGCCTGCACGTTGTGCCTTTCTGCTCTAGGGCAATGTAGCACACCCAGAGCTGAAGTTCTGCTTCAGCCAGATCAGGCCTGCAAAGAAACTGCATTTCACAGGCCTTTGTAAGAGATGTTCCCGGTAGGCTGTAAGAGCACTGTGCAGAGAGAGTTGTTTCTTAGCTTCCCAAAGAGCTGGATGCAAGATGCTCTGGGGCCCAACTCGCCCTTTGGATAGAAGCCTGCACGTTTTGCCTTTCAGCTCTAGGGCAATGTAGAGCACCCAGAGCAGAAGTTCTACTTCAGCCAGATTAGTCCTGCAGAGAAACTGCGTTTCACAGGCCTTTGTAAGTGATGTTCCCAGTAGGCTGTAAGAGCACTTTGCAGAGCGAGTTGTTTCTTAGCTTCCCAAAGAGCTGGAAGCAAGATGCTCTGGGGCCCAACTCGACCTTTGGAAAGAAGCCTGCACGTTGTGCCTTTCTGCTCTAGGGCAATGTAGCACACCCAGAGCAGAAGTTCTGCTTCAGCCAGATCAGGCCTGCGAAGAAACTGCATTTCACAGGCCTTTGTAAGAGATGTACCCGGTAGGCTGTAAGAGCACTGTGCAGAGCGAGTTGTTTTTTAGCTTTCCCAAGAGCTGGAAGCAAGATGCTCTGGGGCCCAACTCGCCTTTTTGAAAGAAGACTGTACGTTGTGCCTTTCAGCTCTAGGGCAATGTAGCACACCCAGAGCAGAAGTTCTGATTCAGCCAGATCAGGCCTGTAAAGAAACTGCGTTTCACAGGCCTTTGTAAGAGATGTTCCCGGTAGGCTGTGAGAGCACTGTGCAGACCGAGTTGTTTCTTAGCTTTCCAAAGAGCTGGAAGCAAGATGCTCTGGGGCCCAACTCGCCCTTTGGAAAGAAGCCTGCACGTTGTGCCTTTCTGCTCTAGGGCAATGTAGAACACCCAGAGCAGAAGTTCTGCTTCATCCAGATCAGGCCTGCAAAGAAACTGGGTTTCACAGGTCTTTGTAAGAGATGTACCCGGTAGGCTCTAAGAGCACTGTGCAGAGCGAGGTGTTTCTTAGCTTCCCAAAGAGCTGGAAGCAAGATGCTGTGGGGCCCAACTCGACCTTTGGAAAGAAGCCTGCACGTTGTGCCTTTCTGCTCTAGGGCAATGTAGCACACCCAGAGCAGAAGTTCTGCTTCATCCATATGAGGCCTGCAAAGAAAGTGCGTTTCACAGGCCTTTGTAAGAGATGTACCCGGTAGGCTGTAAGAGCACTGTGCAGAGCGATTTGTTTCTTAGCTTCCCAAAGAGCTGGAAGCAAGATGCTCTGGGGCCCAACTCGCCCTTTGGAAAGAAGCCTGCACGTTGTGCCTTTCTGCTCTAGGGAAATGTAGCACACCCAGAGCAGAAGTTCTGCTTCAGCCATATCAGGCCTGCAAAGAAACTGCGTTTCACAGGCCTTTGTAAGAGATGTTCCCGGTAGGCTGTAAGAGCACTGTGCAGAGCGAGTTGTTTCTTAGCTTCCCAAAGAGCTGGAAGCAAGATTCTCTGGGGCCCAACTCGCCCTTTGGAAAGAAGCCTGCACGTTGTGCCTTTCAGCTCTAGGGCAATGTAGCACACCCAGAGCAGAAGTTCTGCTTCAGCCATATCAGGCCTGCAAAGAAACTGCGTTTCACAGGCCTTTGTAAGAGATGTACCCGGTAGGCTGTAAGAGCACTGTGCAGAGCGATTTGTTTCTTAGCTTCCCAAAGAGCTGGAAGCAAGATGCTCTGTGGCCCAAGTCGCCCTTTGGAAAGAAGCCTGCACGTTGTGCCTTTCAGCTCTAGGGCAATGTAGCAAACCCAGAGCAGAAGTTCTGCTTCAGCCAGATCAGGCCTGCAGAGAAACTGCGTTCCACAGGCCTTTGTAAGAGATGTTCCCGGTAGGCTGTAAGAGCACTGTGCAGAGAGAGTTGTTTCTTAGCTTCCCAAAGAGCTGGAAGCAAGATGCTCTGGGGCCCAACTCGCCCTTTGGAAAGAAGCCTGCACGTTGTGCCTTTCTGCTCTAGGGAAATGTAGCACACCCAGAGCAGAAGTTCAGCTTCAGCCAGATAAGGCCTGCAAAGAAACTGCATTTCACAGGCCTTTGTAAGAGATGTTCCCGGTAGGCTGTAAGATCACTGTGCAGAGCGAGTTGTTTCTTAGCTTCCCAAAGAGCTGGAAGCAAGATGCTCTGGGGCCCAACTCGCCCTTTGGACAGAAGCCTGCACGTTGTGCCTTTCAGCTCTAGGGAAATGTAGCACACCAAGAGCAGAAGTCCTGCTTCAGCCAGATGAGGCCTGCAAACAAACTGCGTTTCACAGGCCTTTGTAAGGGATGTACCCGGTAGGCTGTAAGAGCACTGTGCAGAGCGAGTTGTTTCTTAGCTTCCCAAAGAGCTGGAAGCAAGATGCTCTGGGGCCCAACTCGCCCTTTGGAAAGAAGCCTGCACGTTGTGCCTTTCAGCTGTAGGGCAATGTAGCACACCCAGAGCAGAAGTTCTGCATCAGCCAGATCAGGCCTGCAAAGAAACTGCGTTTCACAGGCCTTTGTAAGAGATGTTCCCGGTAGGCTGTAAGAGCACTGTGCAGAGCGAGTTGTTTCTTAGCTTCCCAAAGAGCTGGAAGCAAGATGCTCTGGGACCCAACTCGCCCTTTGGAAAGAAGCCTGCACGTTTTGCCTTTCAGCTCCAGGGCAATGTAGCACACCCAGAGCAGAAGTCCTACTTCAGCCAGATCAGTCCTGCAAAGAAACTGCGTTTCACAGGCCTTTGTAAGTGATGTTCCCGGTAGGCTGTAAGAGCACTTTGCACAGCGAGTTGTTTCTTAGCTTCCCAAAGAGCTGGAAGCAAGATGCTGTGGGGCCCAACTCGCCCTTTGGAAAGAAGCCTGCACGTTGTGCCTTTCTGCTCTAGGGCAATGCAGCACACCCAGAGCAGAAGTTCTGTTTCAGCCAGATCAGGCCTGCGAAGAAACTGCATTTCACAGGCCTTTGTAAGAGATGTACCCGTTAGGCTGTAAGAGCACTGTGCAGAGCGAGTTGTTTCTGAGCTTTCCAAAGAGCTGGAAGCAAGATGCTCTGGGGCCCAACTCGCCCTTTGGAAAGAAGCCTGCACGTTGTGCCTTTCTGCCCTAGGGAAATGTAGCACACCCAGAGCAGAGGTTCTGCTTCAGGCAGATGAGGCCTGCAAAAAAACTGCGTTTCACAGGCCTTTGTAAGTGATGTACCCGGTAGGCTGTAAGAGCACTGTGCAGAGCTAGTTGTTTCCTAACTTCCCAAAAGCTGGGAGCAAGATGCTCTGGGGCCCAACTCGCCCTTTGGAAAGAAGCCTGCACGTTGTGCCTTTCAGCTGTAGGGCAATGTAGCACACCCAGAGCAGAAGTTCTGATTCAGCCAGATGAGGCCTGCAAAGAAACTGCGTTTCACAGGCCTTTGTAAGAGATGTTCCCGGTAGGCTGTAAGAGCACTGTGCAGAGCGAGTTGTTTCTTAGCTTCCCAAAGAGCTGGAAGCAAGATGCTGTGGGGCCCAACTCGCCCTTGGGAAAGAAGCCTGCACGTTTTGCCTTTCAGCTCTAGGGCAATGTAGAGCACCCAGAGCAGAAGTTCTACTTCAGCCAGATCAGTCCTACAGAGAAATTGCGTTTCACAGGCCTTTGTAAGAGATGTTCCCGGTAGGCTGTGAGAGCACTGTGGAGAGCGAGTTGTTTCTTTGCTTTCCAAAGAGCTGGAAGCAAGATGCTCTGGGGCCCAACTCGCCTTTTGGAAAGAAGCCTGCACGTTGTGCCTTTCAGCTCTAGGGCAATGTAGCACACCCAGAGCAGAAGTTCTGGTTCAGCCAGATCAGGCCTGCAAAGAAACTGCGTTTCACAGGCCTTTGGAAGAGATGTTCCCGGTAGGCTGTAAGAGCACTGTGCAGAGCGAGTTGTTTCTTAGCTTCCCAAAGAGGTGGAAGCAAGATGCTCTGGGGCCCAACTCGCCCTTTGGAAAGAAGCCTGCACGTTGTGCCTTTCTGCTCTAGGGAAATGTAGCACACCCAGAGCAGAGGTTCTGCTTCAGCCACATGAGGCCTGCAAAGAAACTGCGTTTCACAGTCCTTTGTAAGAGATGTACCCGGTAGGCTGTAAGAGCACTGTGCAGAGCGAGTTGTTTCTTAGCTTCCCAAAGAGCTGGAAGTAAGATGCTCTGGGTCCCAACTCGCCCTTTGGAAAGAAGCCTGCACGTTGTGCCTTTCTGCTCTAGGGAAATGTAGCACACCCAGAGCAGAAGTTCTGCTTCAGCCATATCAGGCCTGCAAAGAAACTGCGTTTCACAGGCCTTTGTAAGAGATGTTCCCGGTAGGCTGTAAGAGCACTGTGCAGAGCGAGTTGTTTCTTAGCTTCCCAAAGAGCTGGAATCAAGATTCTCTGGGGCCCAACTCGCCCTTTGGAAAGAAGCCTGCACGTTGTGCCTTTCAGCTCTAGGGCAATGTAGCACACCCAGAGCAGAAGTTCTGCTTCAGCCATATCAGGCCTGCAAAGAAACTGCGTTTCACAGGCCTTTGGAAGAGATGTTCCCGGTAGGCTGTAAGAGCACTGTGCAGAGCGAATTGTTTCTTAGCTTCCCAAAGAGCTGGAAGCAAGATGCTCTGTGGCCCAAGTCGCCCTTTGGAAAGAAGCCTGCACGTTGTGCCTTTCAGCTCTAGGGCAATGTAGCAAAGCCAGAGCAGAAGTTCTGCTTCAGCCAGATCAGGCCTGCAGAGAAACTGCGTTCCACAGGCCTTTGTAAGAGATGTTCCCGGTAGGCTGTAAGAGCACTGTGCAGAGAGAGTTGTTTCTTAGCTTACCAAAGAGCTGGAAGCAAGATGCTCTGGGGACCAACTCGCCCTTTGGAAAGAAGCCTGCACGTTGTGCCTTTCTGCTCTAGGGAAATGTAGCACACCCAGAGCAGAAGTTCAGCTTCAGCCAGATAAGGCCTGCAAAGAAACTGCATTTCACAGGCCTTTGTAAGAGATGTTCCCGGTAGGCTGTAAGATCACTGTGCAGAGCGAGTTGTTTCTTAGCTTCCCAAAGAGCTGGAAGCAAGATGCTCTGGGGCCCAACTCGCCCTTTGGACAGAAGCCTGCACGTTGTGCCTTTCAGCTCTAGGGAAATGTAGCACACCAAGAGCAGAAGTCCTGCTTCAGCCAGATGAGGCCTGCAAACAAACTGCGTTTCACAGGCCTTTGTAAGGGATGTACCCGGTAGGCTGTAAGAGCACTGTGCAGAGCGAGTTGTTTCTTAGCTTCCCAAAGAGCTGGAAGCAAGATGCTCTGGGGCCCAACTCGCCCTTTGGAAAGAAGCCTGCACGTTGTGCCTTTCAGCTGTAGGGCAATGTAGCACACCCAGAGCAGAAGTTCTGCGTCAGCCAGATCAGGCCTGCAAAGAAACTGCGTTTCACAGGTCTTTGTAAGAGATGTTCCCGGTAGGCTGTAAGAGCACTGTGCAGAGCGAGTTGTTTCTTAGCTTCCCAAAGAGCTGAAAGCAAGATGCTCTGGGGCCCAACTCGCCCTTTGGAAAGAAGCCTGCACGTTTTGCCTTTCAGCTCCAGGGCAATGTAGAACACCCAGAGCAGAAGTCCTACTTCAGCCAGATCAGTCCTGCAAATAAACTGCGTTTCACAGGCCTTTGTAAGTGATGTTCCCGGTAGACTGTAAGAGCACTTTGCACAGCGAGTTGTTTCTTAGCTTCCCAAAGAGCTGGAAGCAAGATGCTGTGGGGCCCAACTCGCCCTTTGGAAAGAAGCCTGCACGTTGTGCCTTTCTGCTCTAGGGCAATGCAGCACACCCAGAGCAGAAGTTCTGTTTCAGCCAGATCAGGCCTGCGAAGAAACTGCATTTCACAGGCCTTTGTAAGAGATGTACCCGGTAGGCTGTAAGAGCACTGTGCAGAGCGAGTTGTTTCTGAGCTTTCCAAAGAGCTGGAAGCAAGATGCTCTGGGGCCCAACTCGCCCTTTGGAAAGAAGACTGCACGTTGTGCCTTTCTGCCCTAGGGAAATGTAGCACACCCAGAGCAGAGGTTCTGCTTCAGCCAGATGAGGCCTGCAAAAAAACTGCGTTTCACAGGCTTTTGTAAGTGATGTACCCGGTAGGCTGTAAGAGCACTGTGCAGAGCGAGTTGTTTTTTAGCTTTCCAAAGAGCTGGAAGCAAGATGCTCTGGGGCCCAACTCGCCTTTTGGAAAGAAGCCTGCACGTTGTGCCTTTCAGCTCTAGGGCAATGTAGCACACCCAGAGCAGAAGTTCTGATTCAGCCAGATCAGGCCTGTAAAGAAACTGCGTTTCACAGGCCTTTGTAAGAGATGTTCCCGGTAGGCTGTGAGAGCACTGTGCAGAGCGAGTTGTTTCTTAGCTTTCCAAAGAGCTGGAAGCAAGATGCTCTGGGGCCCAACTCGCCCTTTGGAAAGAAGCCTGCACGTTGTGCCTTTCAGCTCTAGGGCAATGTAGCACACCCAGAGCAGAAGTTCTGCTTCAGCCAGATCAGGCCTGCAGAGAAACTGCGTTTCACAGGCCTTTGTAAGAGATGTTCCCGGTAGGCTGTAAGAGCACTGTGCAGAGCGAGTTGTTTCTTAGCTTCCCAAAGAGCTGGAAGCAAGATGCTCAGGGGCCCAACTCGCCCTTTGGAAAGAAGCCTGCACGTTGTGCCTCTCAGCTCTAGGGCAATGTAGCACACCCAGAGCAGAAGTTCTGAATCAGCCAGATCAGGCCTGAAAAGAAACTGCGTTTCACAGGCCTTTGTAAGAGATGTTCCCGGTAGGCTGTAAGAGCACTGTGCAGAGCGAGTTGTTTCTTAGCTTCCCAAAGAGCTGGAAGCAAGATGCTCAGGGGCCCAACTCGCCCTTTGGAAAGAAGCCTGCACGTTGTGCCTTTCAGCTCTAGGGCAATGTAGCACACCCAGAGCAGAAGTTCTGCTTCATCCATATGAGGCCTGCAAAGAAACTGGGTTTCACAGGCCTTTGTAAGAGATGTACCCGGTAGTCTCTAAGAGCACTGTGCAGAGCGAGGTGTTTCTTAGCTTCCCAAAGAGCTGGAAGCAAGATGCTCTGGGGCCGAACTCGACCTTTGGAAAGAAGCCTGCACGTTGTGCCTTTCTGCTCTAGGGCAATGTAGCACACCCAGAGCAGAAGTTCTGCTTCATCCATATGAGGCCTGCAAAGAAACTGGGTTTCACCGGCCTTTGTAAGAGATGTACCCGGTAGGCTGTAAGAGCACTGTGCAGAGCAATTTGATTCTTAGCTTCCCAAAGAGCTGGAAGCAAGATGCTCTGGGGCCCAACTCGCCCTTTGGAAAGAAGCCTGCACGTTGTGCCTTTCTGCTCTAGGGCAATGTAGCACACCCAGAGCAGAAGTTCTGCTTCAGCCATATCAGGCCTTCAAAGAAACTGCGTTTCACAGGCCTTTGTAAGAGATGTTCCCGGTAGGCTGTAAGAGCACTGTGCAGAGCCAGTTGTTTCTTAGCTTCCCAAAGAGCTGGAAGCAAGATGCTCTGGGGACCAACTCGCCCTTTGGAAAGAAGCCAGCACGTTGTGACTTTCAGCTCTAGGGCATTGTAGAACAACAGAGCAGAAGATCTTCTTGAGCCAGATCAGGCCTGCAAAGAAACTGCGTTTCACAGGCCTTTGTAAGAGATGTTCCCAGTAGGCTGTAAGAGCACTGTGCAGAGCGAGTTGTTTCTTAGCTTCCCAAAGAGCTGGAAGCAAGATGCTTTGGGGCCCAACTCGCCCTTGGGAAAGAAGCCTGCACGTTTTGCCTTTCAGCTCTAGGGCAATGTAGAGCACCCAGAGCAGAAGTTCTACTTCAGCCAGATCAGTCCTACAGAGAAACTGCGTTTCACAGGCCTTTGTAAGTGATGTTCCCCGTAGGCTGTAAGAGCACTGTGCAGAGCGAGTTGTTTCTTAGCTTCCCAAAGAGCTGGAAGCAAGATGCTCTGGGGCCCAACTCGCCCTTTGGAAAGAAGCCTGCACGTTGTGCCTTTCTGCTCTAGGGCAATGTAGCACACCCAGAGCAGAAGTTCTGATTCAGCCAGATCAGGCCTGCAAAGAAACTGCGTTTCACAGGCCTTTGTAAGAGATGTTCCCGGTAGGCTGTGAGAGCACTGTGCAGAGCGAGTTGTTTCTTTGCTTTCCAAAGAGCTGGAAGCAAGATGCTCTGGGGCCCAACTCGCCTTTTGGAAAGAAGCCTGCAAGTTGTGCCTTTCAGCTCTAGGGCAATGTAGCACACCCAGAGCAGAAGTTCTGCTTCAGCCAGATCAGGCCTGCAAAGAAACTGCGTTTCACAGGCCTTTGGAAGAGATGTTCGCGGTAGGCTGTAAGAGCACTGTGCAGAGCGAGTTGTTTCTTAGCTTCCCAAAGAGCTGGAAGCAAGATGCTCTGGGGCCCAACTCGCCCTTTGGAAAGAAGCCTGCACGTTGTGCCTTTCTGCTCTAGGGCAATGTAGCACACCCAGAGCAGAAGTTCTGCTTCAGCCAGATCAGGCCTGCGAAGAAACTGCATTTCACAGGACTTTGTAAGAGATGTACCCGGTAGGCTGTAAGAGCACGGTGCAGAGCGAGTTGTTTCTTAGCTTTCCAAAGAGCTGGAAGCAAGATGCTCTGGGGCCCAAGTCGCCCTTTGGAAAGAAGCCTGCACGTTGTGCCTTTCAGCTCTAGGGCACTGTAGCACACCCAGAGCAGAAGTTCTGATTCAGCCAGATCAGGCCTGCAAAGAAACTGCGTTTCACAGGCCTTTGTAAGAGATGTTCCCCGTAGGCTGTGAGAGCACTGTGCAGAGCGAGTTGTTTCTTTGCTTTCCAAAGAGCTGGAAGCAAGATGCTTGGGGCCCAACTCGCCTTTTGGAAAGAAGCCTGCACGTTGTGCCTTTCAGCTCTAGGGCAATGTAGCACACCCAGAGCAGAAGTTCTGACTAACCCAGATCAGGCCTGCAGAGAAACTGCGTTTCACAGGCCTGTGTAAGTGATGTTCCCGGTAGGCTGTAAGAGCACTGTGCAGAGCGAGTTGTTTCTTAGCTTCCCAAAGAGCTGGAAGCAAGATGCTCTGGGGCCCAACTCGCCCTTTGGAAAGAAGCCTGCACGTTGTGCCTTTCAGCTTTAGGGCAATATAGCACCCCCAGAGCAGTAGTTCTGATGCAGCCAGATGAGGCCTGCAAAGAAACTGCGTTTCACAGGCCTTTGTAAGAGATGTTCCCGGTAGGCTGGGAGAGCACTGTGCAGAGCGAGTTGTTTCTTAGATTCCCAAAGAGCTGGAAGCAAGATGCTCTGGGTCCCAACTCTCCCTTTGGAAAGAAGCCTGCACGTTGTGCCTTTCTGCTCTAGGGCAATGTAGCACACCCAGAGCAGAAGTTCTGCTTCCGCCAGATCAGGCCTGGAGAGAAACTGCGTTTCACAGGCCTTTGCAAGTGATGTTCCCGGTAGGCTGTGAGAGCACTGTGTAGAGCGAGTTGTTTCTTAGCTTCCCAAAGAGCTGGAAGCAAGATGCTCTGGGGCCCAACTCGCCTTTTGGAAAGAAGCCTGCACGTTGTGCCTTTCAGCTCTAGGGCAAAGGAGCACACGGAGAGCAGAAGTCCTACTTCAGCCAGATCAGGCCTGCAAAGAAACTGCGTTTCACAGGCCTTTGAAGAGATGTTCACGGTAGGCTGTAAGAGCACTGTGCAGAGCGAGTTGTTTCCTAGCTTCCCAAAGAGCTGCAAGCAAGATGCTGTGGGGCCCAACTCGCCCTTTGGAAAGAAGCCTTCACGTTGTGCCTTTCAGCTCTAGGGCAAAGTAGCACACCCAGAGCAGAAGTCCTACTTCAGCCAGATCAGGCCTGGAAAGAAACTGCGTTTCACAGGCCTTTGGAAGAGATGTTCCCACTAGGCTGTAAGAGGACTGTGTAGAGCGAGTTGTTTCTTAGCTTCCCAAAGAGCTGGAAGCAAGATGCTGTGGGGCCCAACTCGCCCTTTGGAAAGAAGCCTGTACGTTGTGCCTTTCAGCTCTAGGGCAAAGTAGCACACCCAGAGGAGAAGTCCTACTTCAGCCAGACCAGGCCTGCAAAGAAACTGCGTTTCACAGGCCTTTGGAAGAGATGTTCCCACTAGGATGTAAGAGCACAGTGCAGAGCGTGTTGTTTCTTAGCTTCCCAAAGAGCTGGAAGCAAGATGCTGAGGGGCCCAACTCGCCCTTTGGAAAGAAGCCTGCACGTTGTGCCTTTCAGCTCTAGGGCAAAGTAGCACACCCAGAGCAGAAGTCCTACTTCAGCCAGATCAGGCCTGCAAAGAAACTGCGTTTCACATGCCTTTGGAAGAGATGTTCCCGGTAGGCTGTAAGAGCACTGTGCAGAGCGAGTTGTTTCTTAGCTTCCCAAAGAGCTGGTAGCAAGATGCTGTGGGGCCCAAGTCGCCCTTTGGAAAGAAGCCTGCACGTTGTGCCTTTCAGCTCTAGGGCAAAGTAGCACACACAGAGCAGAAGTCCTACTTCAGCCAGATCAGGCCTGCAAAGAAACTGCGTTTCACAGTCCTTTGGAAGAGATGTTCCGACTAGGCTGTAAGAGCATTTTGTAGAGCGAGTTGTTTCTTAGCTTCCCAAAGAGCTGGAAGCAAGATGCTGTGGGGCCCAACTCGCAATTTGTAAAGAAGCCTGTACGTTGTGCCTTTCAGCTCTAGGGCAAAGTAGCACACCCAGAGCAGAAGTCCTACTTCAGCCAGATCAGGCCTCCAAAGAAACTGCGTTTCACAGGCCTTTGTAAGAGATGTTCCCGGTAGGCTGTGAGAGCACTGTGCAGAGCGAGTTGTTTCTTAGCTTCCCAAAGAGCTGGAAGCAAGATGCTGTGGGGCCCAACTCGCCCTTTGGAAAGAAGCCTGCACGTTGTTCCTTTCAGCTCTAGGGCAAAGTAGCACAGCCAGAGCAGAAGTCCTACTTCAGCCAGATCAGGCCAGCAAAGAAACTGCGTTTCACAGGCCTTTGGAAGAGATGTTCCCGGTAGGCTGTAAGAGCACTGTGCAGAGCCAGTGGTTTCTTAGGTTCCCAAAGAGCTGGAAGCAAGATGCTGTGGGGCCCAACTCGCCCTTTGGAAAGAAGCCTGCACGTTGTGCCTTTCAGCTCTAGGGCAAAGTATCACACCCAGAGCAGAAGTTCTGATTCAGCCAGATCAGGCCTGTAAAGAAACTGCGTTTCACAGGCCTTTGTAAGAGATGTTCCCGGTAGGCTGTGAGAGCACTGTGCAGAGCGAGTTGTTTCTTAGCTTTCCAAAGAGCTGGAAGCAAGATGCTGTGGGGCCCAACTCGCCCTTTGGAAAGAAGCCTGCACGTTGTGCCTTTCAGCTCTAGGGCAATGTAGCACACCCAGAGAAGAAGTTCTGCTTCAGCCAGATCAGGCCTGCAGAGAAACTGCGTTTCACAGGCCTTTGTAAGAGATGTTCCCGGTAGGCTGTAAGAGCACTGTGCAGAGCGAGTTGTTTCTTAGCTTCCCAAAGAGCTGGAAGCATGATGCTCTGGGGCCCAACTCGCCCTTTGGAAAGAAGCCTGCACGTTGTGCCTTTCTGCTCTAGGGAAATGTAGCACACCCAGAGCAGAAGTTCTGAATCAGCCAGATCAGGCCTGAAAAGAAACTGCGTTTCACAGGCCTTTGTAAGAGATGTTCCCGGTAGGCTGTAAGAGCACTGTGCAGAGCGAGTTGTTTCTTAGCTTCCCAAAGATCTGGAAGCAAGATGCTCAGGGGCCCAACTCGCCCTTTGGAAAGAAGCCTGCACGTTGTGCCTTTCAGCTCTAGGGCAATGTAGCACACCCAGAGCAGAAGTTCTGCTTCATCCATATGAGGCCTGCAAAGAAACTGGGTTTCACAGGCCTTTGTAAGATATGTACCCGGTAGGCTCTAAGAGCACTGTGCAGAGCGAGGTGTTTCTTAGCTTCCCAAAGAGCTGGAAGCAAGAAGCTGTGGGGCCCAACTCGACCTTTGGAAAGAAGCCTGCACGTTGTGCCTTTCTCCTCTAGGGCAATGTAGCACACCCAGAGCAGAAGTTCTGCTTCATCCATATGAGGCCTGCAAAGAAACTGGGTTTCACAGGCCTTTGTAAGAGATGTACCCGGTAGGCTGTAAGAGCTCTGTGCAGAGAGATTTGTTTCTTAGCTTCCCAAAGAGCTGGAAGCAAGATGCTCTGGGGCCCAACTTGCCCTTTGGAAAGAAGCCTGCACGTTGTGCCTTTCTGCTCTAGGGCAATGTAGCACACCCAGAGCAGAAGTTCTGCTTCAGCCATATCAGGCCTTCAAAGAAACTGCGTTTCACAGGCCTTTGTAAGACATGTTCCCGGTAGGCTGTAAGAGCACTGTGCAGAAGGAGTTGTTTCTTAGCTTCCCAAAGAGCTGGAAGCAAGATGCTCTGGGGACCAACTCGCCCTTTGAAAAGAAGCCTGCACGTTGTGACTTTCAGCTCTAGGGCATTGTAGAACAACAGAGCAGAAGATCTGCTTCAGCCAGATCAGGCCTGCAAAGAAAGTGCGTTTCACAGGCCTTTGTAAGAGATGTTCCCGGTAGGCTGTAAGAGCACTGTGCAGAGCGAGTTGTTTCTTAGCTTCCCAAAGAGCTGGAAGCAAGATGCTGTGGGGCCCAACTCGCCCTTTGGAAAGAAGCCTGCACGTTGTGCCTTTCAGCTCTAGGGCAAAGTAGCACAGCCATAGCAGAAGTCCTACTTCAGCCAGATCAGGCCTGCAAAGAAACTGCGTTTCACAGGCAATTGGAAGAGATGTTCCCACTAGGCTGTAAGAGCACTGTGCAGAGCGAGTTGTTTCTTAGCTTCCCAAAGAGCTGGAAGCAAGATGCTGTGGGGCCCAACTCGCCCTTTGGAAAGAAGCCTGCACGTTGTGCCTTTCAGCTCTAGGGCAAAGTAGCACACCCAGAGCAGAAGTCCTACTTCAGCCAGATCAGGCCTGCAAAGAAACTGCGTTTCAGAGGCCTTTGGAAGAGATGTTCCCGGTAGGCTGTAAGAGCACTGTGCAGAGCGAGTTGTTTCTTAGCTTCCCAAAGAGCTGGAAGCAAGATGCTCTGGGGCCCAACTCGCCCTTTGGAAAGAAGCCTGCACGTTGTGCCTTTCAGCTATAGGGCAAAGTAGCACACCCAGAGCAGAAGTCCTACTTCAGCCAGATCAGGCCTGCAAAGAAACTGCGTTTCACAGGCCTGTGGAAGACATGTTCCCGGTAGGCTGTAAGAGCACTGTGCAGAGCGAGTTGTTTCTTAGCTTCCCAAAGAGCTGGAAGCAAGATGCTGTGGGGCCCAACTCGCCCTTTGGAAAGAAGCCTTCACGTTGAGCCTTTCAGTTCTAGGGCAAAGTAGCACACCCAGAGCAGAAGTCCTACTTCAGCCAGATCAGGCCTGCAAAGAAACTGCGTTTCACAGGCCTTTGGCAGACATTTTCCCAGTAGGCTGTAAGAGCACTGTGCAGAGCGAGTTGTTTCTTAGCTTTCCAAAGAGCTGGAAGCAAGATGCTGTGGGGCCCAACTCGCCCTTTGGAAAGAAGCATTCACGTTGTGCCTTTCAGCTCTAGGGCAAAGTAGCACACCCAGAGCAGAAGTCCTACTTCAGCCAGATCAGGCCTGCAAAGAAACTGCGTTTCACAGGCCTTTGGAAGACATGTTCCCGGTAGGCTGTAAGAGCACTGTGCAGAGCGAGTTGTTTCTTAGCTTCCCAAAGAGCTGGAAGCAAGATGCTGTGGGGCCCAACTCGCCCTTTGGAAAGAAGCCTGCACGTTGTGCCTTTCAGCTCTAGGGCAAAGTAGCACAGCCATAGCAGAAGTCCTACTTCAGCCAGATCAGGCCAGCAAAGAAACTGCGTTTCACAGGCCTTTGGAAGAGATGTTCCCACTAGGCTGTAAGAGCACTGTGCAGATCGAGTTGTTTCTTAGCTTCCCAAAGAGCTGGAAGCAAGATGCTGTGGGGCCCAACTCGCCCTTTGGAAAGAAGCCTGCACGTTGTGCCTTTCAGCTCTAGGGCAAAGTAGCACACCCAGAGCAGAAGTCCTACTTCAGCCAGATCAGGCCTGCAAAGAAACTGCGTTTCAGAGGCCTTTGGAAGAGATGTTCCCGGTAGGCTGTAAGAGCACTGTGCAGAGCGAGTTGTTTATTAGCTTCCCAAAGAGCTGGAAGCAAGATGCTGTGGGGCCCAACTCGCCCTTTGGAAAGAAGCCTGCACGTTGTGCCTTTCAGCTCTAGGGCAAAGTAGCACACCCAGAGCAGAAGTCCTACTTCAGCCAGATCAGTCCTGCAGAGAAAATGCGTTTCACTGGCCTTTGTAAGTGATGTTCCCGGTAGGCTGTAAGAGCACTTTGCAGAGCGAGTTGTTTCTTAGCTTCCCAAAGAGCTGGAAGCAAGATGCTCTGGGGCCCAACTCGCACTTTGGGCAGAAGCCTGCACGTTGTGCCTTTCTGATCTAGGGCAATGTAGTACACCCAGAGCAGAAGTTCTGCTTCAGCCAGATCAGGCCTGCAAAGAAACTGCGTTTCACAGGCCTTTGTAAGAGATGTTCCCGGTAGGCTGTAAGAGCACTGTGCAGAGCGAGTTGTTTCTTAGCTTCCCAAAGAGCTGGAAGCAAGATGCTGTGGGGCCCAACTCGACCTTTGGAAAGAAGCCTGCACGTTGTGCCTTTCTGCTCTAGGGCAATGTAGCACACCCAGAGCAGAAGTTCTGCTTCAGCCAGATCAGGCCTGCGAAGAAACTGCATTTCACAGGCCTTTGCAAGTGATGTTCCCGGTAGGCTGTGAGAGCACTGTGCAGAGCGAGTTGTTTCTTAGCTTCCCAAAGAGCTGGAAGCAAGATGCTCTGGGGCCAAACTCGTCCTTTGGAAAGAAGCCTGCACATTGTGCCTTTCAGCTCTAGGGCAATGTAGCCCACCCAGAGCAGAAGTTCTGCTTCAGCCAGATGAGGCCTGCAAAGAAACTGCGTTTCACAGGCCTTTGTAAGAGATGTTCCCGGTAGGCTGTAAGAGCACTGTGCAGAGCGAGTTGTTTCTTAGCTTCCCAAAGAGCTGGAAGCAAGATGCTCTGGGGACCAACTCGCCCTTTGGAAAGAAGGCTGCACGTTGTGCCTTTCAGCTCTAGGGCAATGTAGCACACCCAGAGCAGAAGTTCTGACTAACCCAGATCAGGCCTGCAGAGAAACTGCGTTTCACAGGCCTGTGTAAGTGATGTTCCCGGTAGGCTGTAAGAGCACTGTGCAGAGCGAGTTGTTTCTTAGCTTCCCAAAGAGCTGGAAGCAAGATGCTCTGGGGCCCAACTCGCCCTTTGGAAAGAAGCCTGCACGTTGTGCCTTTCAGCTTTAGGGCAATATAGCACCCCCAGAGCAGTAGTTCTGATGCAGCCAGATGAGGCCTGCAAAGAAACTGCGTTTCACAGGCCTTTGTAAGAGATGTTCCCGGTAGGCTGGGAGAGCACTGTGCAGAGCGAGTTGTTTCTTAGCTTCCCAAAGAGCTGGAAGCAAGATGCTCTGGGTCCCAACTCTCCCTTTGGAAAGAAGCCTGCACGTTGTGCCTTTCTGCTCTAGGGCAATGTAGCACACCCAGAGCAGAAGTTCTGCTTCCGCCAGATCAGGCCTGGAGAGAAACTGCGTTTCACAGGCCTTTGCAAGTGATGTTCCCGGTAGGCTGTGAGAGCACTGTGTAGAGCGAGTTGTTTCTTAGCTTCCCAAAGAGCTGGAAGCAAGATGCTCTGGGGCCCAACTCGCCTTTTGGAAAGAAGCCTGCACGTTGTGCCTTTCAGCTGTAGGGCAAAGGAGCACACGGAGAGCAGAAGTCCTACTTCAGCCAGATCAGGCCTGCAAAGAAACTGCGTTTCACAGGCCTTTGAAGAGATGTTCACGGTAGGCTGTAAGAGCACTGTGCAGAGCGAGTTGTTTCCTAGCTTCCCAAAGAGCTGGAAGCAAGATGCTGTGGGGCCCAACTCGCCCTTTGGAAAGAAGCCTTCACGTTGTGCCTTTCAGCTCTAGGGCAAAGTAGCACACCCAGAGCAGAAGTCCTACTTCAGCCAGATCAGGCCTGGAAAGAAACTGCGTTTCACAGGCCTTTGGAAGAGATGTTCCCACTAGGCTGTAAGAGGACTGTGTAGAGCGAGTTGTTTCTTAGCTTCCCAAAGAGCTGGAAGCAAGATGCTGTGGGGCCCAACTCGCCCTTTGGAAAGAAGCCTGTACGTTTTGCCTTTCAGCTCTAGGGCAAAGTAGCACACCCAGAGGAGAAGTCCTACTTCAGCCAGACCAGGCCTGCAAAGAAACTTCGTTTCACAGGCCTTTGGAAGAGATGTTCCCACTAGGCTGTAAGAGCACAGTGCAGAGCGTGTTGTTTCTTAGCTTCCCAAAGAGCTGGAAGCAAGATGCTGAGGGGCCCAACTCGCCCTTTGGAAAGAAGCCTGCACGTTGTGCCTTTCAGCTCTAGGGCAAAGTAGCACACCCAGAGCAGAAGTCCTACTTCAGCCAGATCAGGCCTGCAAAGAAACTGCGTTTCACATGCCTTTGGAAGAGATGTTCCCGGTAGGCTGTAAGAGCACTGTGCAGAGCGAGTTGTTTCTTAGCTTCCCAAAGAGCTGGTAGCAAGATGCTGTGGGGCCCAAGTCGCCCTTTGGAAAGAAGCCTGCACGTTGTGCCTTTCAGCTCTAGGGCAAAGTAGCACACACAGAGCAGAAGTCCTACTTCAGCCAGATCAGGCCTGCAAAGAAACTGCGTTTCACAGTCCTTTGGAAGAGATGTTCCGACTAGGCTATAAGAGCATTTTGTAGAGCGAGTTGTTTCTTAGCTTCCCAAAGAGCTGGAAGCAAGATGCTGTGGGGCCCAACTCGCAATTTGTAAAGAAGCCTGTACGTTGTGCCTTTCAGCTCTAGGGCAAAGTAGCACACCCAGAGCAGAAGTCCTACTTCAGCCAGATCAGGCCTCCAAAGAAACTGCATTTCACAGGCCTTTGTAAGAGATGTTCCCGGTAGGCTGTGAGAGCACTGTGCAGAGCGAGTTGTTTCTTAGCTTCCCAAAGAGCTGGAAGCAAGATGCTGTGGGGCCCAACTCGCCCTTTGGCAGAAGCCTGCACGTTGTTCCTTTCAGCTCTAGGGCAAAGTAGCACACCCAGAGCAGAAGTCCTACTTCAGCCAGATCAGGCCTCCAAAGAAACTGCGTTTCACAGTCCTTTGGAAGAGATGTTCCGACTAGGCTGTAAGAGCATTTTGTAGAGCGAGTTGTTTCTTAGCTTCCCAAAGAGCTGGAAGCAAGATGCTGTGGGGCCCAACTCGCAATTTGTAAAGAAGCCTGCACGTTGTGCCTTTCAGCTCTAGGGCAAAGTAGCACACCCAGAGCAGAAGTTCTGATTCAGCCAGATCAGGCCTGTAAAGAAACTGCGTTTCACAGGCCTTTGTAAGAGATGTTCCCGGTAGGCTGTGAGAGCACTGTGCAGAGCGAGTTGTTTCTTAGCTTTCCAAAGAGCTGGAAGCAAGATGCTGTGGGGCCCAACTCGCCCTTTGGAAAGAAGCCTGCACGTTGTGCCTTTCAGCTCTAGGGCAATGTAGCACACCCAGAGAAGAAGTTCTGCTTCAGCCAGATCAGGCCTGCAGAGAAACTGCGTTTCACAGGCCTTTGTAAGAGATGTTCCCGGTAGGCTGTAAGAGCACTGTGCAGAGCGAGTTGTTTCTTAGCTTCCCAAAGAGCTGGAAGCATGATGCTCTGGGGCCCAACTCGCCCTTTGGAAAGAAGCCTGCACGTTGTGCCTTTCTGCTCTAGGGAAATGTAGCACACCCAGAGCAGAAGTTCTGAATCAGCCAGATCAGGCCTGAAAAGAAACTGCGTTTCACAGGCCTTTGTAAGAGATGTTCCCGGTAGGCTGTAAGAGCACTGTGCAGAGCGAGTTGTTTCTTAGCTTCCCAAAGATCTGGAAGCAAGATGCTCAGGGGCCCAACTCGCCCTTTGGAAAGAAGCCTGCACGTTGTGCCTTTCAGCTCTAGGGCAATGTAGCACACCCAGAGCAGAAGTTCTGCTTCATCCATATGAGGCCTGCAAAGAAACTGGGTTTCACAGGCCTTTGTAAGAGATGTACCCGGTAGGCTCTAAGAGCACTGTGCAGAGCGAGGTGTTTCTTAGCTTCCCAAAGAGCTGGAAGCAAGAAGCTGTGGGGCCCAACTCGACCTTTGGAAAGAAGCCTGCACGTTGTGCCTTTCTCCTCTAGGGCAATGTAGCACACCCAGAGCAGAAGTTCTGCTTCATCCATATGAGGCCTGCAAAGAAACTGGGTTTCACAGGCCTTTGTAAGAGATGTTCCCGGTAGGCTGTAAGAGCACTGTGCAGAGCGAGTTGTTTCTTAGCTTCCCAAAGAGCTGGAAGCAAGATGCTGTGGGGCCCAACTCGCCCTTTGGAAAGAAGCCTGCACGTTGTGCCTTTCAGCTCTAGGGCAAAGTAGCACAGCCATAGCAGAAGTCCTACTTCAGCCAGATCAGGCCAGCAAAGAAACTGCGTTTCACAGTCCTTTGGAAGAGATGTTCCCACTAGGCTGTAAGAGCACTGTGCAGAGCGAGTTGTTTCTTAGCTTCCCAAAGAGCTGGAAGCAAGATGCTGTGGGGCCCAACTCGCCCTTTGGAAAGAAGCCTGCACGTTGTGCCTTTCAGCTCTAGGGCAAAGTAGCACACCCAGAGCAGAAGTCCTACTTCAGCCAGATCAGGCCTGCAAAGAAACTGCGTTTCAGAGGCCTTTGGAAGAGATGTTCCCGGTAGGCTGTAAGAGCACTGTGCAGAGCGAGTTGTTTCTTAGCTTCCCAAAGAGCTGGAAGCAAGATGCTCTGGGGCCCAACTCGCCCTTTGGAAAGAAGCCTGCACGTTGTGCCTTTCAGCTATAGGGCAAAGTAGCACACCCAGAGCAGAAGTCCTACTTCAGCCAGATCAGGCCTGCAAAGAAACTGCGTTTCACAGGCCTGTGGAAGACATGTTCCCGGTAGGCTGTAAGAGCACTGTGCAGAGCGAGTTGTTTCTTAGTTTCCCAAAGAGCTGGAAGCAAGATGCTGTGGGGCCCAACTCGCCCTTTGGAAAGAAGCCTTCACGTTGAGCCTTTCAGTTCTAGGGCAAAGTAGCACACCCAGAGCAGAAGTCCTACTTCAGCCAGATCAGGCCTGCAAAGAAACTGCGTTTCACAGGCCTTTGGCAGACATTTTCCTAGTAGGCTGTAAGAGCACTGTGCAGAGCGAGTTGTTTCTTAGCTTTCCAAAGAGCTGGAAGCAAGATGCTGTGGGGCCCAACTCGCCCTTTGGAAAGAAGCATTCACGTTGTGCCTTTCAGCTCTAGGGCAAAGTAGCACACCCAGAGCAGAAGTCCTACTTCAGCCAGATCAGGCCTGCAAAGAAACTGCGTTTCACAGGCCTTTGGAAGACATGTTCCCGGTAGGCTGTAAGAGCACTGTGCAGAGCGAGTTGTTTCTTAGCTTCCCAAAGAGCTGGAAGCAAGATGCTGTGGGGCCCAACTCGCCCTTTGGAAGGAAGCCTGCACGTTGTGCCTTTCTGCTCTAGGGAAATGTGGCACACCCAGAGCAGAAGTTCTGCTTCAGCCAGATGAGGCCTGCAAAGAAACTGCGTTTCACAGGCCTTTGTAAGAGATGTTCCCGGTAGGCTGTAAGAGCACTGTGCAGAGCGAGTTGTTTCTTAGCTTCCCAAAGAGCTGGAAGCAAGATGCTGTGGGGCCCAACTCGACCTTTGGAAAGAAGCCTGCACGTTGTGCCTTTCTGCTCTAGGGCAATGTAGCACACCCAGAGCAGAAGTTCTGCTTCAGCCAGATCAGGCCTGCGAAGAAACTGCATTTCACAGGCCTTTGTAAGAGATGTACCCGGTAGGCTGTAAGAGCACTGTGCAGAGCGAGTTGTTTCTTAGCTTTCCAAAGAGCTGGAAGCAAGATGCTCTGGGGCCAAACTCGTCCTTTGGAAAGAAGCCTGCACATTGTGCCTTTCAGCTCTAGGGAAATGTAGCACACCCAGAGCAGAGGTTCTGCTTCAGCCAGATGAGGCCTGCAAAGAAACTGCGTTTCACAGGCCTTTGTAAGAGATGTTCCCGGTAGGCTGTAAGAGTACTGTGCAGAGCGAGTTGTTTCTTAGCTTCCCAAAGAGCTGGAAGCAAGATGCTCTGGGGACCAACTCGCCCTTTGGAAAGAAGGCTGCACGTTGTGCCTTTCAGCTCTAGGGCAATGTAGCACACCCAGAGCAGAAGTTCTGACTAACCCAGATCAGGCCTGCAGAGAAACTGCGTTTCACAGGCCTGTGTAAGTGATGTTCCCGGTAGGCTGTAAGAGCACTGTGCAGAGCGAGTTGTTTCTTAGCTTCCCAAAGAGCTGGAAGCAAGATGCTCTGGGGCCCAACTCGCCCTTTGGAAAGAAGCCTGCACGTTGTGCCTTTCAGCTTTAGGGCAATATAGCACCCCCAGAGCAGTAGTTCTGATGCAGCCAGATGAGGCCTGCAAAGAAACTGCGTTTCACAGGCCTTTGTAAGAGATGTTCCCGGTAGGCTGGGAGAGCACTGTGCAGAGCGAGTTGTTTCTTAGCTTCCCAAAGAGCTGGAAGCAAGATGCTCTGGGTCCCAACTCTCCCTTTGGAAAGAAGCCTGCACGTTGTGCCTTTCTGCTCTAGGGCAATGTAGCACACCCAGAGCAGAAGTTCTGCTTCCGCCAGATCAGGCCTGGAGAGAAACTGCGTTTCACAGGCCTTTGCAAGTGATGTTCCCGGTAGGCTGTGAGAGCACTGTGTAGAGCGAGTTGTTTCTTAGCTTCCCAAAGAGCTGGAAGCAAGATGCTCTGGGGCCCAACTCGCCTTTTGGAAAGAAGCCTGCACGTTGTGCCTTTCAGCTGTAGGGCAAAGGAGCACACGGAGAGCAGAAGTCCTACTTCAGCCAGATCAGGCCTGCAAAGAAACTGCGTTTCACAGGCCTTTGAAGAGATGTTCACGGTAGGCTGTAAGAGCACTGTGCAGAGCGAGTTGTTTCCTAGCTTCCCAAAGAGCTGGAAGCAAGATGCTGTGGGGCCCAACTCGCCCTTTGGAAAGAAGCCTTCACGTTGTGCCTTTCAGCTCTAGGGCAAAGTAGCACACCCAGAGCAGAAGTCCTACTTCAGCCAGATCAGGCCTGGAAAGAAACTGCGTTTCACAGGCCTTTGGAAGAGATGTTCCCACTAGGCTGTAAGAGGACTGTGTAGAGCGAGTTGTTTCTTAGCTTCCCAAAGAGCTGGAAGCAAGATGCTGTGGGGCCCATCTCGCCCTTTGGAAAGAAGCCTGTACGTTGTGCCTTTCAGCTCTAGGGCAAAGTAGCACACCCAGAGGAGAAGTCCTACTTCAGCCAGACCAGGCCTGCAAAGAAACTGCGTTTCACAGGCCTTTGTAAGAGATGTTCCCACTAGGCTGTAAGAGCACAGTGCAGAGCGTGTTGTTTCTTAGCTTCCCAAAGAGCTGGAAGCAAGATGCTGAGGGGCCCAACTCGCCCTTTGGAAAGAAGCCTGCACGTTGTGCCTTTCAGCTCTAGGGCAAAGTAGCACACCCAGAGCAGAAGTCCTACTTCAGCCAGATCAGGCCTGCAAAGAAACTGCGTTTCACATGCCTTTGGAAGAGATGTTCCCGGTAGGCTGTAAGAGCACTGTGCAGAGCGAGTTGTTTCTTAGCTTCCCAAAGAGCTGGTAGCAAGATGCTGTGGGGCCCAAGTCGCCCTTTGGAAAGAAGCCTGCACGTTGTGCCTTTCAGCTCTAGGGCAAAGTAGCACACACAGAGCAGAAGTCCTACTTCAGCCAGATCAGGCCTGCAAAGAAACTGCGTTTCACAGTCCTTTGGAAGAGATGTTCCGACTAGGCTGTAAGAGCATTTTGTAGAGCGAGATGTTTCTTAGCTTCCCAAAGAGCTGGAAGCAAGATGCTGTGGGGCCCAACTCGCAATTTGTAAAGAAGCCTGTACGTTGTGCCTTTCAGCTCTAGGGCAAAGTAGCACACCCAGAGCAGAAGTCCTACTTCAGCCAGATCAGGCCTCCAAAGAAACTGCGTTTCACAGGCCTTTGTAAGAGATGTTCCCGGTAGGCTGTGAGAGCACTGTGCAGAGCGAGTTGTTTCTTAGCTTCCCAAAGAGCTGGAAGCAAGATGCTGTGGGGCCCAACTCGCCCTTTGGAAAGAAGCCTGCACGTTGTGCCTTTCAGCTCTAGGGCAAAGTAGCACACCCAGAGCAGAAGTTCTGATTCAGCCAGATCAGGCCTGTAAAGAAACTGCGTTTCACAGGCCTTTGTAAGAGATGTTCCCGGTAGGCTGTGAGAGCACTGTGCAGAGCGAGTTGTTTCTTAGCTTTCCAAAGAGCTGGAAGCAAGATGCTGTGGGGCCCAACTCGCCCTTTGGAAAGAAGCCTGCACGTTGTGCCTTTCAGCTCTAGGGCAATGTAGCACACCCAGAGAAGAAGTTCTGCTTCAGCCAGATCAGGCCTGCAGAGAAACTGCGTTTCACAGGCCTTTGTAAGAGATGTTCCCGGTAGGCTGTAAGAGCACTGTGCAGAGCGAGTTGTTTCTTAGCTTCCCAAAGAGCTGGAAGCATGATGCTCTGGGGCCCAACTCGCCCTTTGGAAAGAAGCCTGCACGTTGTGCCTTTCTGCTCTAGGGAAATGTAGCACACCCAGAGCAGAAGTTCTGAATCAGCCAGATCAGGCCTGAAAAGAAACTGCGTTTCACAGGCCTTTGTAAGAGATGTTCCCGGTAGGCTGTAAGAGCACTGTGCAGAGCGAGTTGTTTCTTAGCTTCCCAAAGAGCTGGAAGCAAGATGCTCAGGGGCCCAACTCGCCCTTTGGAAAGAAGCCTGCACGTTGTGCCTTTCAGCTCTAGGGCAATGTAGCACACCCAGAGCAGAAGTTCTGCTTCATCCATATGAGGCCTGCAAAGAAACTGGGTTTCACAGGCCTTTGTAAGAGATGTACCCGGTAGGCTCTAAGAGCACTGTGCAGAGCGAGGTGTTTCTTAGCTTCCCAAAGAGCTGGAAGCAAGAAGCTGTGGGGCCCAACTCGACCTTTGGAAAGAAGCCTGCACGTTGTGCCTTTCTCCTCTAGGGCAATGTAGCACACCCAGAGCAGAAGTTCTGCTTCATCCATATGAGGCCTGCAAAGAAACTGGGTTTCACAGGCCTTTGTAAGAGATGTACCCGGTAGGCTGTAAGAGCTCTGTGCAGAGAGATTTGTTTCTTAGCTTCCCAAAGAGCTGGAAGCAAGATGCTCTGGGGCCCAACTCGCCCTTTGGAAAGAAGCCTGCACGTTGTGCCTTTCTGCTCTAGGGCAATGTAGCACACCCAGAGCAGAAGTTCTGCTTCAGCCATATCAGGCCTTCAAAGAAACTGCGTTTCACAGGCCTTTGTAAGACATGTTCCCGGTAGGCTGTAAGAGCACTGTGCAGAGCGAGTTGTTTCTTAGCTTTCCAAAGAGCTGGAAGCAAGATGCTGTGGGGCCCAACTCGCCCTTTGGAAAGAAGCATTCACGTTGTGCCTTTCAGCTCTAGGGCAAAGTAGCACACCCAGAGCAGAAGTCCTACTTCAGCCAGATCAGGCCTGCAAAGAAACTGCGTTTCACAGGCCTTTGGAAGACATGTTCCCGGTAGGCTGTAAGAGCACTGTGCAGAGCGAGTTGTTTCTTAGCTTCCCAAAGAGCTGGAAGCAAGATGCTGTGGGGCCCAACTCGCCCTTTGGAAAGAAGCCTGCACGTTGTGCCTTTCTGCTCTAGGGAAATGTGGCACACCCAGAGCAGAAGTTCTGCTTCAGCCAGATGAGGCCTGCAAAGAAACTGCGTTTCACAGGCCTTTGTAAGAGATGTTCCCGGTAGGCTGTAAGAGCACTGTGCAGAGCGAGTTGTTTCTTAGCTTCCCAAAGAGCTGGAAGCAAGATGCTGTGGGGCCCAACTCGACCTTTGGAAAGAAGCCTGCACGTTGTGCCTTTCTGCTCTAGGGCAATGTAGCACACCCAGAGCAGAAGTTCTGCTTCATCCATATGAGGCCTGCAAAGAAACTGCATTTCACAGGCCTTTGTAAGAGATGTACGCGGTAGGCTGTAAGAGCACTGTGCTGAGCGAGTTGTTTTTTAGCTTTCCAAAGAGCTGGAAGCAAGATGCTCTGGGGCCCAACTCGCCTTTTGGAAAGAAGCCTGCACGTTGTGCCTTTCAGCTCTAGGGCAATGTAGCACACCCAGAGCAGAAGTTCTGATTCAGCCAGATCAGGCCTGTAAAGAAACTGCGTTTCACAGGCCTTTGTAAGAGATGTTCCCGGTAGGCTGTGAGAGCACTGTGCAGAGCGAGTTGTTTCTTAGCTTTCCAAAGAGCTGGAAGCAAGATGCTCTGGGGCCCAACTCGCCCTTTGGAAAGAAGCCTGCACGTTGTGCCTTTCAGCTCTAGGGCAATGTAGCACACCCAGAGCAGAAGTTCTGCTTCAGCCAGATCAGGCCTGCAGAGAAACTGCGTTTCACAGGCCTTTGTAAGAGATGTTCCCGGTAGGCTGTAAGAGCACTGTGCAGAGCGAGTTGTTTCTTAGCTTCCCAAAGATCTGGAAGCATGATGCTCTGGGGCCCAACTCGCCCTTTGGAAAGAAGCCTGCACGTTGTGCCTTTCTGCTCTAGGGAAATGTAGCACACCCAGAGCAGAAGTTCTGCTTCAGCCAGATGAGGCCTGCAAAGTAACTGGGTTTCACAGGCCTTTGTAAGAGATGTACCCGGTAGGCTCTAAGAGCACTGTGCAGAGCGAGTTCTTTCTTAGCTTCCCAAAGAGCTGGAAGCAAGATGCTCAGGGGCCCAACTCGCCCTTTGGAAAGAAGCCTGCACGTTGTGCCTCTCAGCTCTAGGGCAATGTAGCACACCCAGAGCAGAAGTTCTGCTTCATCCATATGAGGCCTGCAAAGAAACTGGGTTTCACAGGCCTTTGTAAGAGATGTACCCGGTAGGCTCTAAGAGCACTGTGCAGAGCGAGGTGTTTCTTAGCTTCCCAAAGAGCTGGAAGCAAGATGCTGTGGGGACAAACTCGACCTTTGGAAAGAAGCCTGCACGTTGTGCCTTTCTGCTCTAGGGCAATGTAGCACACCCAGAGCAGAAGTTCTGCTTCAGCAAGATCAGGCCTGCAAAGAAACTGCGTTTCACAGGCCTTTGTAAGAGATGTACCCGGTAGGCTGTAAGAGCACTGTGCAGAGCGAGTTGTTTCTTAGCTTCCCAAAGAGCTGGAAGCAAGATGCTCTGGGGCCCAAATCGCCTTTTGGAAAGAAGCCTGCACGTTGTGCCTTTCAGCTCTAGGGCAATGTAGCACACCCAGAGCAGAAGTTCTGATTCAGCCAGATCAGGCCTGTAAAGAAACTGCGTTTCACAGGCCTTTGTAAGAGATGTTCCCGGTAGGCTGTGAGAGCACTGTGCAGAGCGAGTTGTTTCTTAGCTTTGCAAAGAGCTGGAAGCAAGATGCTCTGGGGCCCAACTCGCCCTTTGGAAAGAAGCCTGCACGTTGTGCCTTTCAGCTCGAGAGCAATGAGCACACCCAGAGCAGAAGTTCTGCTTCAGCCAGATCAGGCCTGCAGAGAAACTGCGTTTCACAGGCCTTTGTAAGAGATGTTCCCGGTAGGCTGTAAGAGCACTGTGCAGAGCGAGTTGTTTCTTAGCTTCCCAAAGAGCTGGAAGCATGATGCTCTGGGGCCCAACTCGCCCTTTGGAAAGAAGCCTGCACGTTGTGCCTTTCTGCTCTAGGGAAATGTAGCACACCCAGAGCAGAAGTTCTGCTTCAGCCAGATCAGGCCTGCAAAGAAACTGCGTTTCACAGGCCATTGTAAGTGATGTTCCCGGTAGGCTGTAAGAGCACTGTGCAGAGCGAGTTGTTTCTTAGCTTCCCAAAGAGCTGGAAGCAAGATGCTGTGGGGCCCAACTCGACCTTTGGAAAGAAGCCTGCACGTTGTGCCTTTCTGCTCTAGGGCAATGTAGCACACCCAGAGCAGAAGTTCTGCTTCAGCCAGATCAGGCCTGCGAAGAAACTGCATTTCACAGGCCTTTGTAAGAGATGTACGCGGTAGGCTGTAAGAGCACTGTGCAGAGCGAGTTGTTTTTTAGCTTTCCAAAGAGCTGGAAGCAAGATGCTCTGGGGCCCAACTCGCCTTTTGGAAAGAAGCCTGCACGTTGTGCCTTTCAGCTCTAGGGCAATGTAGCACACCCAGAGCAGAAGTTCTGCTTCAGCCAGATCAGGCCTGCAGAGAAACTGCGTTTCACAGGCCTTTGTAAGAGATGTTCCCGGTAGGCTGTGAGAGCACTGTGCAGAGCGAGTTGTTTCTTAGCTTCCCAAAGAGCTGGAAGGAAGATGCTGTGGGGCCCAACTCGCCCTTTGGAAAGAAGCCTGCACGTTTTGCCTTTCAGCTCCAGGGCAATGTAGCACACCCAGAGCAGAAGTCCTACTTGAGCCAGATCAGTCCTGCAAAGAAACTGCGTTTCACAGGCCTTTGTAAGTGATGTTCCCGGTAGGCTGTAAGAGCACTCTGCACAGCGAGTTGTTTCTTAGCTTCCCAAAGAGCTGGAAGCAAGATGCTGTGGGGCCCAACTCGCCCTTTGGAAAGAAGCCTGCACGTTGTGCCTTTCAGCTCTAGGGCAATGTAGCACACCCAGAGCAGAAGTTCTGTTTCACCCAGATCAGGCCTGCGAAGAAACTGCATTTCACAGGCCTTTGTAAGAGATGTACCCGGTAGGCTGTAAGAGCACTGTGCAGAGCGAGTTGTTTCTTAGCTTTCCAAAGAGCTGGAAGCAAGATGCTCTGGGGCCCAACTCGCCCTTTGGAAAGAAGCCTGCACGTTGTGCCTTTCTGCTCTAGGGAAATGTAGCACACCCAGAGCAGAGGTTCTGCTTCAGCCAGATGAGGCCTGCAAAGAAACTGCGTTTCACAGGCCTTTGTAAGAGATGTTCCCGGTAGGCTGTAAGAGCACTGTGCAGAGCGAGTTGTTTCTTAGCTTCCCAAAGAGCTGGAAGCAAGATGCTCTGGGGACCAACTCGCCCTTTGGAAAGAAGGCTGCACGTTGTGCCTTTCAGCTCTAGGGCAATGTAGCACACCCAGAGCAGAAGTTCTGACTAACCCAGATCAGGCCTGCAGAGAAACTGCGTTTCACAGGCCTGTGTAAGTGATGTTCCCGGTAGGCTGTAAGAGCACTGTGCAGAGCGAGTTGTTTCTTAGCTTCCCAAAGAGCTGGAAGCAAGATGCTCTGGGGCCCAACTCGCCCTTTGGAAAGAAGCCTGCACGTTGTGCCTTTCAGCTTTAGGGCAATATAGCACCCCCAGAGCAGTAGTTCTGATGCAGCCAGATGAGGCCTGCAAAGAAACTGCGTTTCACAGGCCTTTGTAAGAGATGTTCCCGGTAGGCTGGGAGAGCACTGTGCAGAGCGAGTTGTTTCTTAGCTTCCCAAAGAGCTGGAAGCAAGATGCTCTGGGTCCCAACTCTCCCTTTGGAAAGAAGCCTGCACGTTGTGCCTTTCTGCTCTAGGGCAATGTAGCACACCCAGAGCAGAAGTTCTGCTTCCGCCAGATCAGGCCTGGAGAGAAACTGCGTTTCACAGGCCTTTGCAAGTGATGTTCCCGGTAGGCTGTGAGAGCACTGTGTAGAGCGAGTTGTTTCTTAGCTTCCCAAAGAGCTGGAAGCAAGATGCTCTGGGGCCCAACTCGCCTTTTGGAAAGAAGCCTGCACGTTGTGCCTTTCAGCTGTAGGGCAAAGGAGCACACGGAGAGCAGAAGTCCTACTTCAGCCAGATCAGGCCTGCAAAGAAACTGCGTTTCACAGGCCTTTGAAGAGATGTTCACGGTAGGCTGTAAGAGCACTGTGCAGAGCGAGTTGTTTCCTAGCTTCCCAAAGAGCTGGAAGCAAGATGCTGTGGGGCCCAACTCGCCCTTTGGAAAGAAGCCTTCACGTTGTGCCTTTCAGCTCTAGGGCAAAGTAGCACACCCAGAGCAGAAGTCCTACTTCAGCCAGATCAGGCCTGGAAAGAAACTGCGTTTCACAGGCCTTTGTAAGAGATGTTCCCGGTAGGCTGTGAGAGCACTGTGCAGAGCGAGTTGTTTCTTAGATTCCCAAAGAGCTGGAAGCAAGATGCTGTGGGGCCCAACTCGCCCTTTGGAAAGAAGCCTGCACGTTGTTCCTTTCAGCTCTAGGGCAAAGTAGCACAGCCAGAGCAGAAGTCCTACTTCAGCCAGATCAGGCCAGCAAAGAAACTGCGTTTCACAGGCCTTTGGAAGAGATGTTCCCGGTAGGCTGTAAGAGCACTGTGCAGAGCCAGTGGTTTCTTAGGTTCCCAAAGAGCTGGAAGCAAGATGCTGTGGGGCCCAACTCGCCCTTTGGAAAGAAGCCTGCACGTTGTGCCTTTCAGCTCTAGGGCAAAGTAGCACACCCAGAGCAGAAGTTCTGATTCAGCCAGATCAGGCCTGTAAAGAAACTGCGTTTCACAGGCCTTTGTAAGAGATGTTCCCGGTAGGCTGTGAGAGCACTGTGCAGAGCGAGTTGTTTCTTAGCTTTCCAAAGAGCTGGAAGCAAGATGCTGTGGGGCCCAACTCGCCCTTTGGAAAGAAGCCTGCACGTTGTGCCTTTCAGCTCTAGGGTAATGTAGCACACCCAGAGAAGAAGTTCTGCTTCAGCCAGATCAGGCCTGCAGAGAAACTGCGTTTCACAGGCCTTTGTAAGAGATGTTCCCGGTAGGCTGTAAGAGCACTGTGCAGAGCGAGTTGTTTCTTAGCTTCCCAAAGAGCTGGAAGCATGATGCTCTGGGGCCCAACTCGCCCTTTGGAAAGAAGCCTGCACGTTGTGCCTTTCTGCTCTAGGGAAATGTAGCACACCCAGAGCAGAAGTTCTGAATCAGCCAGATCAGGCCTGAAAAGAAACTGCGTTTCACAGGCCTTTGTAAGAGATGTTCCCGGTAGGCTGTAAGAGCACTGTGCAGAGCGAGTTGTTTCTTAGCTTCCCAAAGATCTGGAAGCAAGATGCTCAGGGGCCCAACTCGCCCTTTGGAAAGAAGCCTGCACGTTGTGCCTTTCAGCTCTAGGGCAATGTAGCACACCCAGAGCAGAAGTTCTGCTTCATCCATATGAGGCCTGCAAAGAAACTGGGTTTCACAGGCCTTTGTAAGAGATGTACCCGGTAGGCTCTAAGAGCACTGTGCAGAGCGAGGTGTTTCTTAGCTTCCCAAAGAGCTGGAAGCAAGAAGCTGTGGGGCCCAACTCGACCTTTGGAAAGAAGCCTGCACGTTGTGCCTTTCTCCTCTAGGGCAATGTAGCACACCCAGAGCAGAAGTTCTGCTTCATCCATATGAGGCCTGCAAAGAAACTGGGTTTCACAGGCCTTTGTAAGAGATGTTCCCGGTAGGCTGGGAGAGCACTGTGCAGAGCGAGTTGTTTCTTAGCTTCCCAAAGAGCTGGAAGCAAGATGCTCTGGGTCCCAACTCTCCCTTTGGAAAGAAGCCTGCACGTTGTGCCTTTCTGCTCTAGGGCAATGTAGCACACCCAGAGCAGAAGTTCTGCTTCCGCCAGATCAGGCCTGGAGAGAAACTGCATTTCACAGGCCTTTGCAAGTGATGTTCCCGGTAGGCTGTGAGAGCACTGTGCAGAGCGAGTTGTTTCTTAGCTTCCCAAAGAGCTGGAAGCAAGATGCTCTGGGGCCAAACTCGTCCTTTGGAAAGAAGCCTGCACATTGTGCCTTTCAGCTCTAGGGCAATGTAGCCCACCCAGAGCAGAAGTTCTGCTTCAGCCAGATGAGGCCTGCAAAGTAACTGGGTTTCACAGGCCTTTGTAAGAGGTGTACCCGGTAGGCTCTAAGAGCACTGTGCAGAGCGAGTTGTTTCTTAGCTTCCCAAAGAGCTGGAAGCAAGATGCTCAGGGGCCCAACTCGCCCTTTGGAAAGAAGCCTGCACGTTGTGCCTCTCAGCTCTAGGGCAATGTAGCACACCCAGAGCAGAAGTTCTGCTTCATCCATATGAGGCCTGCAAAGAAACTGGGTTTCACAGGCCTTTGTAAGAGATGTACCCGGTAGGCTCTAAGAGCACTGTGCAGAGCGAGGTGTTTCTTAGCTTCCCAAAGAGCTGGAAGCAAGATGCTGTGGGGCCAAACTCGACCTTTGGAAAGAAGCCTGCACGTTGTGCCTTTCTGCTCTAGGGCAATGTAGCACACCCAGAGCAGAAGTTCTGCTTCAGCAAGATCAGGCCTGCAAAGAAACTGCGTTTCACAGGCCTTTGTAAGAGATGTACCCGGTAGGCTGTAAGAGCACTGTGCAGAGCGAGTTGTTTCTTAGCTTCCCAAAGAGCTGGAAGCATGATGCTCTGGGGCCCAACTCGCCCTTTGGAAATAAGCCTGCACGTTGTGCCTTTCTGCTCTAGGGAAATGTAGCACACCCAGAGCAGAAGTTCTGCTTCAGCCAGATGAGGCCTGCAAAGAAACTGTGTTTCACAGGCCTTTGTAAGAGATGTTCCCGGTAGGCTGTAAGAGCACTGTGCAGAGCGAGTTGTTTCTTAGCTTCCCAAAGAGCTGGAAGCAAGATGCTCTGGGGACCAACTCGCCCTTTGGAAAGAAGCCTGCACGTTGTGACTTTCAGCTCTAGGGCATTGTAGAACAACAGAGCAGAAGATCGGCTTCAGCCAGATCAGGCCTGCAAAGAAACTGCGTTTCACAGGCCTTTGTAAGAGATGTTCCCGGTAGGCTGTAAGAGCACTGTGCAGAGCGAGTTGTTTCTTAGCTTCCCAAAAAGCTGGAAGCAAGATGCTCTGGGGCCCAACTCGCCCTTTGGAAAGAAGCCTGCACGTTGTGCCTTTCAGCTCTAGGGCAATGTAGCACACCCAGAGCAGAAGTTCTGCTTCAGCCAGATCAGGCCTGCAAAGAAACTGCGTTTCACAGGCCTTTGGAAGAGATGTTCGCGGTAGGCTGTAAGAGCACTGTGCAGAGCGAGTTGTTTCTTAGCTTCCCAAAGAGGTGGAAGCAAGATGCTCTGGGGCCCAACTCGCCCTTTGGAAAGAAGCCTGCACGTTGTGCCTTTCTGCTCTAGGGAAATGTAGCACACCCAGAGCAGAGGTTCTGCTTCAGCCAGATGAGGCCTGCAAAGAAACTGCGTTTCACAGGCCTTTTGAAGAGATGTTCCCGGTAGGCTGTAAGAGCACTGTGCAGAGCCAGTTGTTTCTTAGCTTCCCAAAGAGCTGGAAGCAAGATGCTCTGGGGCCCAACTCGCCCTTTGGAAAGACGCCTGCACATTTGCCTTTCAGCTCTAGGGCAATGTAGCACACCCAGAGCAGAAGTTCTGCTTCAGCCAGATCAGCCCTGCGAAGAAACTGCATTTCACAGGCCTTTGTAAGAGATGTACCCGGTAGGCTGTAAGAGCACTGTGCAGAGCGAGTTGTTTCTTAGCTTTCCAAAGAGCTGGAAGCAAGATGCTCTGGGGCCCAAGTCGCCCTTTGGAAAGAAGCCTGCACTTTGTGCCTTTCAGCTCTAGGGCAATGTAGCACACCCAGAGCAGAAGTTCTGCTTCAGCCAGATCAGGCCTGCAAAGAAACTGCGTTTCACAGGCCTTTGTAAGAGATGTTCCCGGTAGGCTGTTAGAGCACTGTGCAGAGCGAGTTGTTTCTTTGCTTTCCAAAGAGCGGGAAGCAAGATGCTTGGGGCCCAACTCGCCTTTTGGAAAGAAGCCTGCACGTTGTGCCTTTCAGCTCTAGGGCAATGTAGCACACCCAGAGCAGAAGTTCTGCTTCAGCCAGATCTGGCCTGCAAAGAAACTGCGTTTCACAGGCCTTTGTAAGAGATGTTCCCGGTAGGCTGTAAGAGCACTGTGCAGAGCGAGTTGTTTCTTAGCTTCCCAAAGAGCTGGAAGCAAGATGCTCTGGGGCCCAACTCGCCCTTTGGAAAGAAGCCTGCACGTTGTGCCTTTCAGCTTTAGGGCAATATAGCACCCCCAGAGCAGTAGTTCTGATGCAGCCAGATGAGGCCTGCAAAGAAACTGCGTTTCACAGGCCTTTGTAAGAGATGTTCCCGGTAGGCTGGGAGAGCACTGTGCAGAGCGAGTTGTTTCTTAGCTTCCCAAAGAGCTGGAAGCAAGATGCTCTGGGTCCCAACTCTCCCTTTGGAAAGAAGCCTGCACGTTGTGCCTTTCTGCTCTAGGGCAATGTAGCACACCCAGAGCAGAAGTTCTGCTTCCGCCAGATCAGGCCTGGAGAGAAACTGCATTTCACAGGCCTTTGCAAGTGATGTTCCCGGTAGGCTGTGAGAGCACTGTGCAGAGCGAGTTGTTTCTTAGCTTCCCAAAGAGCTGGAAGCAAGATGCTCTGGGGCCAAACTCGTCCTTTGGAAAGAAGCCTGCACATTGTGCCTTTCAGCTCTAGGGCAATGTAGCCGACCCAGAGCAGAAGTTCTGCTTCAGCCAGATGAGGCCTGCAAAGTAACTGGGTTTCACAGGCCTTTGTAAGAGATGTACCCGGTAGGCTCTAAGAGCACTGTGCAGAGCGAGTTATTTCTTAGCTTCCCAAAGAGCTGGAAGCAAGATGCTCAGGGGCCCAACTCGCCCTTTGGAAAGAAGCCTGCACGTTGTGCCTCTCAGCTCTAGGGCAATGTAGCACACCCAGAGCAGAAGTTCTGCTTCATCCATATGAGGCCTGCAAAGAAACTGGGTTTCACAGGCCTTTGTAAGAGATGTACCCGGTAGGCTCTAAGAGCACTGTGCAGAGCGAGGTGTTTCTTAGCTTCCCAAAGAGCTGGAAGCAAGATGCTGTGGGGACAAACTCGACCTTTGGAAAGAAGCCTGCACGTTGTGCCTTTCTGCTCTAGGGCAATGTAGCACACCCAGAGCAGAAGTTCTGCTTCAGCAAGATCAGGCCTGCAAAGAAACTGCGTTTCACAGGCCTTTGTAAGAGATGTACCCGGTAGGCTGTAAGAGCACTGTGCAGAGCGAGTTGTTTCTTAGCTTCCCAAAGAGCTGGAAGCAAGATGCTCTGGGGCCCAAATCGCCTTTTGGAAAGAAGCCTGCACGTTGTGCCTTTCAGCTCTAGGGCAATGTAGCACACCCAGAGCAGAAGTTCTGATTCAGCCAGATCAGGCCTGTAAAGAAACTGCGTTTCACAGGCCTTTGTAAGAGATGTTCCCGGTAGGCTGTGAGAGCACTGTGCAGAGCGAGTTGTTTCTTAGCTTTCCAAAGAGCTGGAAGCAAGATGCTCTGGGGCCCAACGCGCCCTTTGGAAAGAAGCCTGCACGTTGTGCCTTTCAGCTCTAGGGCAATGTAGCACACCCAGAGCAGAAGTTCTGCTTCAGCCAGATCAGGCCTGCAGAGAAACTGCGTTTCACAGGCCTTTGTAAGAGATGTTCCCGGTAGGCTGTAAGAGCACTGTGCAGAGCGAGTTGTTTCTTAGCTTCCCAAAGAGCTGGAAGCATGATGCTCTGGGGCCCAACTCGCCCTTTGGAAAGAAGCCTGCACGTTGTGCCTTTCTGCTCTAGGGAAATGTAGCACACCCAGAGCAGAAGTTCTGCTTCAGCCAGATGAGGCCTGCAAAGAAACTGCGTTTCACAGGCCATTGTAAGTGATGTTCCCGGTAGGCTGTAAGAGCACTGTGCAGAGCGAGTTGTTTCTTAGCTTCCCAAAGAGCTGGAAGCAAGATGCTGTGGGGCCCAACTCGACCTTTGGAAAGAAGCCTGCACGTTGTGCCTTTCTGCTCTAGGGCAATGTAGCACACCCAGAGCAGAAGTTCTGCTTCCGCCAGATCAGGCCTGGAGAGAAACTGCGTTTCACAGGCCTTTGCAAGTGATGTTCCCGGTAGGCTGTGAGAGCACTGTGTAGAGCGAGTTGTTTCTTAGCTTCCCAAAGAGCTGGAAGCAAGATGCTCTGGGGCCCAACTCGCCTTTTGGAAAGAAGCCTGCATGTTGTGCCTTTCAGCTGTAGGGCAAAGGAGCACACGGAGAGCAGAAGTCCTACTTCAGCCAGATCAGGCCTGCAAAGAAACTGCGTTTCACAGGCCTTTGAAGAGATGTTCACGGTAGGCTGTAAGAGCACTGTGCAGAGCGAGTTGTTTCCTAGCTTCCCAAAGAGCTGGAAGCAAGATGCTGTGGGGCCCAACTCGCCCTTTGGAAAGAAGCCTTCACGTTGTGCCTTTCAGCTCTAGGGCAAAGTAGCACACCCAGAGCAGAAGTCCTACTTCAGCCAGATCAGGCCTGGAAAGAAACTGCGTTTCACAGGCCTTTGTAAGAGATGTTCCCGGTAGGCTGTGAGAGCACTGTGCAGAGCGAGTTGTTTCTTAGCTTCCCAAAGAGCTGGAAGCAAGATGCTGTGGGGCCCAACTCGCCCTTTGGAAAGAAGCCTGCACGTTGTTCCTTTCAGCTCTAGGGCAAAGTAGCACAGCCAGAGCAGAAGTCCTACTTCAGCCAGATCAGGCCAGCAAAGAAACTGCGTTTCACAGGCCTTTGGAAGAGATGTTCCCGGTAGGCTGTAAGAGCACTGTGCAGAGCCAGTGGTTTCTTAGGTTCCCAAAGAGCTGGAAGCAAGATGCTGTGGGGCCCAACTCACCCTTTGGAAAGAAGCCTGCACGTTGTGCCTTTCAGCTCTAGGGCAAAGTAGCACACCCAGAGCAGAAGTTCTGATTCAGCCAGATCAGGCCTGTAAAGAAACTGCGTTTCACAGGCCTTTGTAAGAGATGTTCCCGGTAGGCTGTGAGAGCACTGTGCAGAGCGAGTTGTTTCTTAGCTTTCCAAAGAGCTGGAAGCAAGATGCTGTGGGGCCCAACTCGCCCTTTGGAAAGAAGCCTGCACGTTGTGCCTTTCTGCTCTAGGGAAATGTAGCACACCCAGAGCAGAAGTTCTGTATCAGCCAGATCAGGCCTGAAAAGAAACTGCGTTTCACAGGCCTTTGTAAGAGATGTTCCCGGTAGGCTGTAAGAGCACTGTGCAGAGCGAGTTGTTTCTTAGCTTCCCAAAGATCTGGAAGCAAGATGCTCAGGGGCCCAACTCGCCCTTTGGAAAGAAGCCTGCACGTTGTGCCTTTCAGCTCTAGGGCAATGCAGCACACCCAGAGCAGAAGTTCTGCTTCATCCATATGAGGCCTGCAAAGAAACTGGGTTTCACAGGCCTTTGTAAGAGATGTACCCGGTAGGCTCTAAGAGCACTGTGCAGAGCGAGGTGTTTCTTAGCTTCCCAAAGAGCTGGAAGCAAGAAGCTGTGGGGCCCAACTCGACCTTTGGAAAGAAGCCTGCACGTTGTGCCTTTCTCCTCTAGGGCAATGTAGCACACCCAGAGCAGAAGTTCTGCTTCATCCATATGAGGCCTGCAAAGAAACTGGGTTTCACAGGCCTTTGTAAGAGATGTACCCGGTAGGCTGTAAGAGCTCTGTGCAGAGAGATTTGTTTCTTAGCTTCCCAAAGAGCTGGAAGCAAGATGCTCTGGGGCCCAACTCGCCCTTTGGAAAGAAGCCTGCACGTTGTGCCTTTCTGCTCTAGGGCAATGTAGCACACCCAGAGCAGAAGTTCTGCTTCAGCCATATCAGGCCTTCAAAGAAACTGCGTTTCACAGGCCTTTGTAAGACATGTTCCCGGTAGGCTGTAAGAGCACTGTGCAGAAGGAGTTGTTTCTTAGCTTCCCAAAGAGCTGGAAGCAAGATGCTCTGGGGACCAACTCGCCCTTTGAAAAGAAGCCTGCACGTTGTGACTTTCAGCTCTAGGGCATTGTAGAACAACAGAGCAGAAGATCTGCTTCATCCAGATCAGGCCTGCAAAGAAAGTGCGTTTCACAGGCCTTTGTAAGAGATGTTCCCGGTAGGCTGTAAGAGCACTGTGCAGAGCGAGTTGTTTCTTAGCTTCCCAAAGAGCTGGAAGCAAGATGCTGTGGGGCCCAACTCGCCCTTTGGAAAGAAGCCTGCACGTTGTGCCTTTCAGCTCTAGGGCAAAGTAGCACAGCCATAGCAGAAGTCCTACTTCAGCCAGATCAGGCCAGCAAAGAAACTGCGTTTCACAGGCCTTTGGAAGAGATGTTCCCACTAGGCTGTAAGAGCACTGTGCAGAGCGAGTTGTTTCTTAGCTTCCCAAAGAGCTGGAAGCAAGATGCTGTGGGGCCCAACTCGCCCTTTGGAAAGAAGCCTGCACGTTGTGCCTTTCAGCTCTAGGGCAAAGTAGCACACCCAGAGCAGAAGTCCTACTTCAGCCAGATCAGGCCTGCAAAGAAACTGCGTTTCAGAGGCCTTTGGAAGAGATGTTCCCGGTAGGCTGTAAGAGCACTGTGCAGAGCGAGTTGTTTCTTAGCTTCCCAAAGAGCTGGAAGCAAGATGCTCTGGGGCCCAACGCGCCCTTTGGAAAGAAGCCTGCACGTTGTGCCTTTCAGCTCTAGGGCAATGTAGCACACCCAGAGCAGAAGTTCTGCTTCAGCCAGATCAGGCCTGCAGAGAAACTGCGTTTCACAGGCCTTTGTAAGAGATGTTCCCGGTAGGCTGTAAGAGCACTGTGCAGAGCGAGTTGTTTCTTAGCTTCCCAAAGAGCTGGAAGCATGATGCTCTGGGGCCCAACTCGCCCTTTGGAAAGAAGCCTGCACGTTGTGCCTTTCTGCTCTAGGGAAATGTAGCACACCCAGAGCAGAAGTTCTGCTTCAGCCAGATGAGGCCTGCAAAGAAACTGCGTTTCACAGGCCATTGTAAGTGATGTTCCCGGTAGGCTGTAAGAGCACTGTGCAGAGCGAGTTGTTTCTTAGCTTCCCAAAGAGCTGGAAGCAAGATGCTGTGGGGCCCAACTCGACCTTTGGAAAGAAGCCTGCACGTTGTGCCTTTCTGCTCTAGGGCAATGTAGCACACCCAGAGCAGAAGTTCTGCTTCCGCCAGATCAGGCCTGGAGAGAAACTGCGTTTCACAGGCCTTTGCAAGTGATGTTCCCGGTAGGCTGTGAGAGCACTGTGTAGAGCGAGTTGTTTCTTAGCTTCCCAAAGAGCTGGAAGCAAGATGCTCTGGGGCCCAACTCGCCTTTTGGAAAGAAGCCTGCATGTTGTGCCTTTCAGCTGTAGGGCAAAGGAGCACACGGAGAGCAGAAGTCCTACTTCAGCCAGATCAGGCCTGCAAAGAAACTGCGTTTCACAGGCCTTTGAAGAGATGTTCACGGTAGGCTGTAAGAGCACTGTGCAGAGCGAGTTGTTTCCTAGCTTCCCAAAGAGCTGGAAGCAAGATGCTGTGGGGCCCAACTCGCCCTTTGGAAAGAAGCCTTCACGTTGTGCCTTTCAGCTCTAGGGCAAAGTAGCACACCCAGAGCAGAAGTCCTACTTCAGCCAGATCAGGCCTGGAAAGAAACTGCGTTTCACAGGCCTTTGTAAGAGATGTTCCCGGTAGGCTGTGAGAGCACTGTGCAGAGCGAGTTGTTTCTTAGCTTCCCAAAGAGCTGGAAGCAAGATGCTGTGGGGCCCAACTCGCCCTTTGGAAAGAAGCCTGCACGTTGTTCCTTTCAGCTCTAGGGCAAAGTAGCACAGCCAGAGCAGAAGTCCTACTTCAGCCAGATCAGGCCAGCAAAGAAACTGCGTTTCACAGGCCTTTGGAAGAGATGTTCCCGGTAGGCTGTAAGAGCACTGTGCAGAGCCAGTGGTTTCTTAGGTTCCCAAAGAGCTGGAAGCAAGATGCTGTGGGGCCCAACTCACCCTTTGGAAAGAAGCCTGCACGTTGTGCCTTTCAGCTCTAGGGCAAAGTAGCACACCCAGAGCAGAAGTTCTGATTCAGCCAGATCAGGCCTGTAAAGAAACTGCGTTTCACAGGCCTTTGTAAGAGATGTTCCCGGTAGGCTGTGAGAGCACTGTGCAGAGCGAGTTGTTTCTTAGCTTTCCAAAGAGCTGGAAGCAAGATGCTGTGGGGCCCAACTCGCCCTTTGGAAAGAAGCCTGCACGTTGTGCCTTTCTGCTCTAGGGAAATGTAGCACACCCAGAGCAGAAGTTCTGTATCAGCCAGATCAGGCCTGAAAAGAAACTGCGTTTCACAGGCCTTTGTAAGAGATGTTCCCGGTAGGCTGTAAGAGCACTGTGCAGAGCGAGTTGTTTCTTAGCTTCCCAAAGATCTGGAAGCAAGATGCTCAGGGGCCCAACTCGCCCTTTGGAAAGAAGCCTGCACGTTGTGCCTTTCAGCTCTAGGGCAATGTAGCACACCCAGAGCAGAAGTTCTGCTTCATCCATATGAGGCCTGCAAAGAAACTGGGTTTCACAGGCCTTTGTAAGAGATGTACCCGGTAGGCTCTAAGAGCACTGTGCAGAGCGAGGTGTTTCTTAGCTTCCCAAAGAGCTGGAAGCAAGAAGCTGTGGGGCCCAACTCGACCTTTGGAAAGAAGCCTGCACGTTGTGCCTTTCTCCTCTAGGGCAATGTAGCACACCCAGAGCAGAAGTTCTGCTTCATCCATATGAGGCCTGCAAAGAAACTGGGTTTCACAGGCCTTTGTAAGAGATGTACCCGGTAGGCTGTAAGAGCTCTGTGCAGAGAGATTTGTTTCTTAGCTTCCCAAAGAGCTGGAAGCAAGATGCTCTGGGGCCCAACTCGCCCTTTGGAAAGAAGCCTGCACGTTGTGCCTTTCTGCTCTAGGGCAATGTAGCACACCCAGAGCAGAAGTTCTGCTTCAGCCATATCAGGCCTTCAAAGAAACTGCGTTTCACAGGCCTTTGTAAGACATGTTCCCGGTAGGCTGTAAGAGCACTGTGCAGAAGGAGTTGTTTCTTAGCTTCCCAAAGAGCTGGAAGCAAGATGCTCTGGGGACCAACTCGCCCTTTGAAAAGAAGCCTGCACGTTGTGACTTTCAGCTCTAGGGCATTGTAGAACAACAGAGCAGAAGATCTGCTTCATCCAGATCAGGCCTGCAAAGAAAGTGCGTTTCACAGGCCTTTGTAAGAGATGTTCCCGGTAGGCTGTAAGAGCACTGTGCAGAGCGAGTTGTTTCTTAGCTTCCCAAAGAGCTGGAAGCAAGATGCTGTGGGGCCCAACTCGCCCTTTGGAAAGAAGCCTGCACGTTGTGCCTTTCAGCTCTAGGGCAAAGTAGCACAGCCATAGCAGAAGTCCTACTTCAGCCAGATCAGGCCAGCAAAGAAACTGCGTTTCACAGGCCTTTGGAAGAGATGTTCCCACTAGGCTGTAAGAGCACTGTGCAGAGCGAGTTGTTTCTTAGCTTCCCAAAGAGCTGGAAGCAAGATGCTGTGGGGCCCAACTCGCCCTTTGGAAAGAAGCCTGCACGTTGTGCCTTTCAGCTCTAGGGCAAAGTAGCACACCCAGAGCAGAAGTCCTACTTCAGCCAGATCAGGCCTGCAAAGAAACTGCGTTTCAGAGGCCTTTGGAAGAGATGTTCCCGGTAGGCTGTAAGAGCACTGTGCAGAGCGAGTTGTTTCTTAGCTTCCCAAAGAGCTGGAAGCAAGATGCTGTGGGGCCCAACTCGCCCTTTGGAAAGAAGCCTGCACGTTGTGCCTTTCAGCTCTAGGGCAATGTAGCACACCCAGAGCAGAAGTTCTGATTCAGCCAGATCAGGCCTGTAAAGAAACTGCGTTTCACAGGCCTTTGTAAGAGATGTTCCCGGTAGGCTGTGAGAGCACTGTGCAGAGCGAGTTGTTTCTTAGCTTTCCAAAGAGCTGGAAGCAAGATGCTGTGGGGCCCAACTCGCCCTTTGGAAAGAAGCCTGCACGTTGTGCCTTTCTGCTCTAGGGAAATGTAGCACACCCAGAGCAGAAGTTCTGTATCAGCCAGATCAGGCCTGAAAAGAAACTGCGTTTCACAGGCCTTTGTAAGAGATGTTCCCGGTAGGCTGTAAGAGCACTGTGCAGAGCGAGTTGTTTCTTAGCTTCCCAAAGATCTGGAAGCAAGATGCTCAGGGGCCCAACTCGCCCTTTGGAAAGAAGCCTGCACGTTGTGCCTTTCAGCTCTAGGGCAATGTAGCACACCCAGAGCAGAAGTTCTGCTTCATCCATATGAGGCCTGCAAAGAAACTGGGTTTCACAGGCCTTTGTAAGAGATGTACCCGGTAGGCTCTAAGAGCACTGTGCAGAGCGAGGTGTTTCTTAGCTTCCCAAAGAGCTGGAAGCAAGAAGCTGTGGGGCCCAACTCGACCTTTGGAAAGAAGCCTGCACGTTGTGCCTTTCTCCTCTAGGGCAATGTAGCACACCCAGAGCAGAAGTTCTGCTTCATCCATATGAGGCCTGCAAAGAAACTGGGTTTCACAGGCCTTTGTAAGAGATGTACCCGGTAGGCTGTAAGAGCTCTGTGCAGAGAGATTTGTTTCTTAGCTTCCCAAAGAGCTGGAAGCAAGATGCTCTGGGGCCCAACTCGCCCTTTGGAAAGAAGCCTGCACGTTGTGCCTTTCTGCTCTAGGGCAATGTAGCACACCCAGAGCAGAAGTTCTGCTTCAGCCATATCAGGCCTTCAAAGAAACTGCGTTTCACAGGCCTTTGTAAGACATGTTCCCGGTAGGCTGTAAGAGCACTGTGCAGAAGGAGTTGTTTCTTAGCTTCCCAAAGAGCTGGAAGCAAGATGCTCTGGGGACCAACTCGCCCTTTGAAAAGAAGCCTGCACGTTGTGACTTTCAGCTCTAGGGCATTGTAGAACAACAGAGCAGAAGATCTGCTTCATCCAGATCAGGCCTGCAAAGAAAGTGCGTTTCACAGGCCTTTGTAAGAGATGTTCCCGGTAGGCTGTAAGAGCACTGTGCAGAGCGAGTTGTTTCTTAGCTTCCCAAAGAGCTGGAAGCAAGATGCTGTGGGGCCCAACTCGCCCTTTGGAAAGAAGCCTGCACGTTGTGCCTTTCAGCTCTAGGGCAAAGTAGCACAGCCATAGCAGAAGTCCTACTTCAGCCAGATCAGGCCAGCAAAGAAACTGCGTTTCACAGGCCTTTGGAAGAGATGTTCCCACTAGGCTGTAAGAGCACTGTGCAGAGCGAGTTGTTTCTTAGCTTCCCAAAGAGCTGGAAGCAAGATGCTGTGGGGCCCAACTCGCCCTTTGGAAAGAAGCCTGCACGTTGTGCCTTTCAGCTCTAGGGCAAAGTAGCACACCCAGAGCAGAAGTCCTACTTCAGCCAGATCAGGCCTGCAAAGAAACTGCGTTTCAGAGGCCTTTGGAAGAGATGTTCCCGGTAGGCTGTAAGAGCACTGTGCAGAGCGAGTTGTTTCTTAGCTTCCCAAAGAGCTGGAAGCAAGATGCTGTGGGGCCCAACTCGCCCTTTGGAAAGAAGCCTGCACGTTGTGCCTTTCAGCTCTAGGGCAATGTAGCACACCCAGAGCAGAAGTTCTGATTCAGCCAGATCAGGCCTGTAAAGAAACTGCGTTTCACAGGCCTTTGTAAGAGATGTTCCCGGTAGGCTGTGAGAGCACTGTGCAGAGCGAGTTGTTTCTTAGCTTTCCAAAGAGCTGGAAGCAAGATGCTCTGGGGCCCAACTCGCCCTTTGGAAAGAAGCCTGCACGTTGTGCCTTTCAGCTCTAGGGCAATGTAGCACACCCAGAGCAGAAGTTCTGCTTCAGCCAGATCAGGCCTGCAGAGAAACTGCGTTTCACAGGCGTTTGTAAGAGATGTTCCCGGTAGGCTGTAAGAGCACTGTGCAGAGCGAGTTGTTTCTTAGCTTCCCAAAGAGCTGGAAGCATGATGCTCTGGGGCCCAACTCGCCCTTTGGAAAGAAGCCTGCACGTTGTGCCTTTCTGCTCTAGGGAAATGTAGCACACCCAGAGCAGAAGTTCTGCTTCAGCCAGATGAGGCCTGCAAAGAAACTGTGTTTCACAGGCCTTTGTAAGAGATGTTCCCGGTAGGCTGTGAGAGCACTGTGCAGAGCGAGTTGTTTCTTAGCTTCCCAAAGAGCTGGAAGCAAGATGCTCTGGGGACCAACTCGCCCTTTGGAAAGAAGGCTGCACGTTGTGCCTTTCAGCTCTAGGGCAATGTAGCACACCCAGAGCAGAAGTTCTGACTAACCCAGATCAGGCCTGCAGAGAAACTGCGTTTCACAGGCCTGTGTAAGTGATGTTCCCGGTAGGCTGTAAGAGCACTGTGCAGAGCGAGTTGTTTCTTAGCTTCCCAAAGAGCTGGAAGCAAGATGCTGTGGGGCCCAACTCGCCCTTTGGAAAGAAGCCTGCACGTTGTGCCTTTCAGCTTTAGGGCAATATAGCACCCCCAGAGCAGTAGTTCTGATGCAGCCAGATGAGGCCTGCAAAGAAACTGCGTTTCACAGGCCTTTGTAAGAGATGTTCCCGGTAGGCTGGGAGAGCACTGTGCAGAGCGAGTTGTTTCTTAGCTTCCCAAAGAGCTGGAAGCAAGATGCTCTGGGTCCCAACTCTCCCTTTGGAAAGAAGCCTGCACGTTGTGCCTTTCTGCTCTAGGGCAATGTAGCACACCCAGAGCAGAAGTTCTGCTTCCGCCAGATCAGGCCTGGAGAGAAACTGCATTTCACAGGCCTTTGCAAGTGATGTTCCCGGTAGGCTGTGAGAGCACTGTGCAGAGCGAGTTGTTTCTTAGCTTCCCAAAGAGCTGGAAGCAAGATGCTCTGGGGCCCAAATCGCCTTTTGGAAAGAAGCCTGCAAGTTGTGCCTTTCAGCTCTAGGGCAATGTAGCACACCCAGAGCAGAAGTTCTGATTCAGCCAGATCAGGCCTGTAAAGAAACTGCGTTTCACAGGCCTTTGTAAGAGATGTTCCCGGTAGGCTGTGAGAGCACTGTGCAGAGCGAGTTGTTTCTTAGCTTTCCAAAGAGCTGGAAGCAAGATGCTCTGGGGCCCAACTCGCCCTTTGGAAAGAAGCCTGCACGTTGTGCCTTTCAGCTCTAGGGCAATGTAGCACACCCAGAGCAGAAGTTCTGCTTCAGCCAGATCAGGCCTGCAGAGAAACTGCGTTTCACAGGCCTTTGTAAGAGATGTTCCTGGTAGGCTGTAAGAGCACTGTGCAGAGCGAGTTGTTTCTTAGCTTCCCAAAGAGCTGGAAGCATGATGCTCTGGGGCCCAACTCGCCCTTTGGAAAGAAGCCTGCACGTTGTGCCTTTCTGCTCTAGGGAAATGTAGCACACCCAGAGCAGAAGTTCTGCTTCAGCCAGATGAGGCCTGCAAAGAAACTGTGTTTCACAGGCCTTTGTAAGAGATGTTCCCGGTAGGCTGTGAGAGCACTGTGCAGAGCGAGTTGTTTCTTAGCTTCCCAAAGAGCTGGAAGCAAGATGCTGTGGGGCCCAACTCGACCTTTGGAAAGAAGCCTGCACGTTGTGCCTTTCTGCTCTAGGGCAATGTAGCACACCCAGAGCAGAAGTTCTGCTTCAGCCAGATCAGGCCTGCGAAGAAACTGCATTTCACAGGCCTTTGTAAGAGATGTACGCGGTAGGCTGTAAGAGCACTGTGCAGAGCGAGTTGTTTTTTAGCTTTCCAAAGAGCTGGAAGCAAGATGCTCTGGGGCCCAACTCGCCTTTTGGAAAGAAGCCTGCACGTTGTGCCTTTCAGCTCTAGGGCAATGTAGCACACCCAGAGCAGAAGTTCTGATTCAGCCAGATCAGGCCTGTAAAGAAACTGCGTTTCACAGGCCTTTGTAAGAGATGTTCCCGGTAGGCTGTGAGAGCACTGTGCAGAGCGAGTTGTTTCTTAGCTTTCCAAAGAGCTGGAAGCAAGATGCTCTGGGGCCCAACTCGCCCTTTGGAAAGAAGCCTGCACGTTGTGCCTTTCAGCTCTAGGGCAATGTAGCACACCCAGAGCAGAAGTTCTGCTTCAGCCAGATCAGGCCTGCAGAGAAACTGCGTTTCACAGGCCTTTGTAAGAGATGTTCCCGGTAGGCTGTAAGAGCACTGTGCAGAGCGAGTTGTTTCTTAGCTTCCCAAAGAGCTGGAAGCATGATGCTCTGGGGCCCAACTCGCCCTTTGGAAAGAAGCCTGCACGTTGTGCCTTTCTGCTCTAGGGAAATGTGGCACACCCAGAGCAGAAGTTCTGCTTCAGCCAGATCAGGCCTGCAAAGAAACTGCGTTTCACAGGACTTTGTAAGAGATGTTCCCGGTAGGCTGTAAGAGCACTGTGCAGAGCGAGTTGTTTCTTAGCTTCCCAAAGAGCTGGAAGCAAGATGCTCTGGGGACCAACTCGCCCTTTGGAAAGAAGGCTGCACGTTGTGCCTTTCAGCTCTAGGGCAATGTAGCACACCCAGAGCAGAAGTTCTGACTAACCCAGATCAGGCCTGCAGAGAAACTGCGTTTCACAGGCCTGTGTAAGTGATGTTCCCGGTAGGCTGTAAGAGCACTGTGCAGAGCGAGTTGTTTCTTAGCTTCCCAAAGAGCTGGAAGCAAGATGCTCTGGGGCCCAACTCGCCCTTTGGAAAGAAGCCTGCACGTTGTGCCTTTCAGCTTTAGGGCAATATAGCACCCCCAGAGCAGTAGTTCTGATGCAGCCAGATGAGGCCTGCAAAGAAACTGCGTTTCACAGGCCTTTGTAAGAGATGTTCCCGGTAGGCTGGGAGAGCACTGTGCAGAGCGAGTTGTTTCTTAGCTTCCCAAAGAGCTGGAAGCAAGATGCTCTGGGTCCCAACTCTCCCTTTGGAAAGAAGCCTGCACGTTGTGCCTTTCTGCTCTAGGGCAATGTAGCACACCCAGAGCAGAAGTTCTGCTTCCGCCAGATCAGGCCTGGAGAGAAACTGCATTTCACAGGCCTTTGCAAGTGATGTTCCCGGTAGGCTGTGAGAGCACTGTGCAGAGCGAGTTGTTTCTTAGCTTCCCAAAGAGCTGGAAGCAAGATGCTCTGGGGCCAAACTCGTCCTTTGGAAAGAAGCCTGCACATTGTGCCTTTCAGCTCTAGGGCAATGTAGCCCACCCAGAGCAGAAGTTCTGCTTCGGCCAGATGAGGCCTGCAAAGTAACTGGGTTTCACAGGCCTTTGTAAGAGATGTACCCGGTAGGCTCTAAGAGCACTGTGCAGAGCGAGTTGTTTCTTAGCTTCCCAAAGAGCTGGAAGCAAGATGCTCAGGGGCCCAACTCGCCCTTTGGAAAGAAGCCTGCACGTTGTGCCTCTCAGCTCTAGGGCAATGTAGCACACCCAGAGCAGAAGTTCTGCTTCATCCATATGAGGCCTGCAAAGAAACTGTGTTTCACAGGCCTTTGTAAGAGATGTACCCGGTAGGCTCTAAGAGCACTGTGCAGAGCGAGGTGTTTCTTAGCTTCCCAAAGAGCTGGAAGCAAGATGCTGTGGGGCCAAACTCGACCTTTGGAAAGAAGCCTGCACGTTGTGCCTTTCTGCTCTAGGGCAATGTAGCACACCCAGAGCAGAAGTTCTGCTTCAGCAAGATCAGGCCTGCAAAGAAACTGCGCTTCACAGGCCTTTGTAAGAGATGTACCCGGTAGGCTGTAAGAGCACTGTGCAGAGCGAGTTGTTTCTTAGCTTCCCAAAGAGCAGGAAGCAAGATGCTCTGGGGCCCAAATCGCCTTTTGGAAAGAAGCCTGCAAGTTGTGCCTTTCAGCTCTAGGGCAATGTAGCACACCCAGAGCAGAAGTTCTGATTCAGCCAGATCAGGCCTGTAAAGAAACTGCGTTTCACAGGCCTTTGTAAGAGATGTTCCCGGTAGGCTGTGAGAGCACTGTGCAGAGCGAGTTGTTTCTTAGCTTTCCAAAGAGCTGGAAGCAAGATGCTCTGGGGCCCAACTCGCCCTTTGGAAAGAAGCCTGCACGTTGTGCCTTTCAGCTCTAGGGCAATGTAGCACACCCAGAGCAGAAGTTCTGCTTCAGCCAGATCAGGCCTGCAGAGAAACTGCGTTTCACAGGCCTTTGTAAGAGATGTTCCCGGTAGGCTGTAAGAGCACTGTGCAGAGCGAGTTGTTTCTTAGCTTCCCAAAGAGCTGGAAGCATGATGCTCTGGGGCCCAACTCGCCCTTTGGAAAGAAGCCTGCACGTTGTGCCTTTCTGCTCTAGGGAAATGTAGCACACCCAGAGCAGAAGTTCTGCTTCAGCCAGATGAGGCCTGCAAAGAAACTGTGTTTCACAGGCCTTTGTAAGAGATGTTCCCGGTAGGCTGTGAGAGCACTGTGCAGAGCGAGTTGTTTCTTAGCTTCCCAAAGAGCTGGAAGCAAGATGCTCTGGGGACCTACTCGCCCTTTGGAAAGAAGGCTGCACGTTGTGCCTTTCAGCTCTAGGGCAATGTAGCACACCCAGAGCAGAAGTTCTGACTAACCCAGATCAGGCCTGCAGAGAAACTGCGTTTCACAGGCCTGTGTAAGTGATGTTCCCGGTAGGCTGTAAGAGCACTGTGCAGAGCGAGTTGTTTCTTAGCTTCCCAAAGAGCTGGAAGCAAGATGCTCTGGGGCCCAACTCGCCCTTTGGAAAGAAGCCTGCACGTTGTGCCTTTCAGCTTTAGGGCAATATAGCACCCCCAGAGCAGTAGTTCTGATGCAGCCAGATGAGGCCTGCAAAGAAACTGCGTTTCACAGGCCTTTGTAAGAGATGTTCCCGGTAGGCTGGGAGAGCACTGTGCAGAGCGAGTTGTTTCTTAGCTTCCCAAAGAGCTGGAAGCAAGATGCTCTGGGTCCCAACTCTCCCTTTGGAAAGAAGCCTGCACGTTGTGCCTTTCTGCTCTAGGGCAATGTAGCACACCCAGAGCAGAAGTTCTGCTTCCGCCAGATCAGGCCTGGAGAGAAACTGCATTTCACAGGCCTTTGCAAGTGATGTTCCCGGTAGGCTGTGAGAGCACTGTGCAGAGCGAGTTGTTTCTTAGCTTCCCAAAGAGCTGGAAGCAAGATGCTCTGGGGCCCAAATCGCCTTTTGGAAAGAAGCCTGCAAGTTGTGCCTTTCAGCTCTAGGGCAATGTAGCACACCCAGAGCAGAAGTTCTGATTCAGCCAGATCAGGCCTGTAAAGAAACTGCGTTTCACAGGCCTTTGTAAGAGATGTTCCCGGTAGGCTGTGAGAGCACTGTGCAGAGCGAGTTGTTTCTTAGCTTTCCAAAGAGCTGGAAGCAAGATGCTCTGGGGCCCAACTCGCCCTTTGGAAAGAAGCCTGCACGTTGTGCCTTTCAGCTCTAGGGCAATGTAGCACACCCAGAGCAGAAGTTCTGCTTCAGCCAGATCAGGCCTGCAGAGAAACTGCGTTTCACAGGCCTTTGTAAGAGATGTTCCTGGTAGGCTGTAAGAGCACTGTGCAGAGCGAGTTGTTTCTTAGCTTCCCAAAGAGCTGGAAGCATGATGCTCTGGGGCCCAACTCGCCCTTTGGAAAGAAGCCTGCACGTTGTGCCTTTCTGCTCTAGGGAAATGTAGCACACCCAGAGCAGAAGTTCTGCTTCAGCCAGATGAGGCCTGCAAAGAAACTGTGTTTCACAGGCCTTTGTAAGAGATGTTCCCGGTAGGCTGTGAGAGCACTGTGCAGAGCGAGTTGTTTCTTAGCTTCCCAAAGAGCTGGAAGCAAGATGCTGTGGGGCCCAACTCGACCTTTGGAAAGAAGCCTGCACGTTGTGCCTTTCTGCTCTAGGGCAATGTAGCACACCCAGAGCAGAAGTTCTGCTTCAGCCAGATCAGGCCTGCGAAGAAACTGCATTTCACAGGCCTTTGTAAGAGATGTACGCGGTAGGCTGTAAGAGCACTGTGCAGAGCGAGTTGTTTTTTAGCTTTCCAAAGAGCTGGAAGCAAGATGCTCTGGGGCCCAACTCGCCTTTTGGAAAGAAGCCTGCACGTTGTGCCTTTCAGCTCTAGGGCAATGTAGCACACCCAGAGCAGAAGTTCCGATTCAGCCAGATCAGGCCTGTAAAGAAACTGCGTTTCACAGGCCTTTGTAAGAGATGTTCCCGGTAGGCTGTGAGAGCACTGTGCAGAGCGAGTTGTTTCTTAGCTTTCCAAAGAGCTGGAAGCAAGATGCTCTGGGGCCCAACTCGCCCTTTGGAAAGAAGCCTGCACGTTGTGCCTTTCAGCTCTAGGGCAATGTAGCACACCCAGAGCAGAAGTTCTGCTTCAGCCAGATCAGGCCTGCAGAGAAACTGCGTTTCACAGGCCTTTGTAAGAGATGTTCCCGGTAGGCTGTAAGAGCACTGTGCAGAGCGAGTTGTTTCTTAGCTTCCCAAAGAGCTGGAAGCATGATGCTCTGGGGCCCAACTCGCCCTTTGGAAAGAAGCCTGCACGTTGTGCCTTTCTGCTCTAGGGAAATGTGGCACACCCAGAGCAGAAGTTCTGCTTCAGCCAGATCAGGCCTGCAAAGAAACTGCGTTTCACAGGACTTTGTAAGAGATGTTCCCGGTAGGCTGTCAGAGCACTGTGCAGAGCGAGTTGTTTCTTAGCTTCCCAAAGAGCTGGAAGCAAGATGCTCTGGGGACCAACTCGCCCTTTGGAAAGAAGGCTGCACGTTGTGCCTTTCAGCTCTACGGCAATGTAGCACACCCAGAGCAGAAGTTCTGACTAACCCAGATCAGGCCTGCAGAGAAACTGCGTTTCACAGGCCTGTGTAAGTGATGTTCCCGGTAGGCTGTAAGAGCACTGTGCAGAGCGAGTTGTTTCTTAGCTTCCCAAAGAGCTGGAAGCAAGATGCTCTGGGGCCCAACTCGCCCTTTGGAAAGAAGCCTGCACGTTGTGCCTTTCAGCTTTAGGGCAATATAGCACCCCCAGAGCAGTAGTTCTGATGCAGCCAGATGAGGCCTGCAAAGAAACTGCGTTTCACAGGCCTTTGTAAGAGATGTTCCCGGTAGGCTGGGAGAGCACTGTGCAGAGCGAGTTGTTTCTTAGCTTCCCAAAGAGCTGGAAGCAAGATGCTCTGGGTCCCAACTCTCCCTTTGGAAAGAAGCCTGCACGTTGTGCCTTTCTGCTCTAGGGCAATGTAGCACACCCAGAGCAGAAGTTCTGCTTCCGCCAGATCAGGCCTGGAGAGAAACTGCATTTCACAGGCCTTTGCAAGTGATGTTCCCGGTAGGCTGTGAGAGCACTGTGCAGAGCGAGTTGTTTCTTAGCTTCCCAAAGAGCTGGAAGCAAGATGCTCTGGGGCCAAACTCGTCCTTTGGAAAGAAGCCTGCACATTGTGCCTTTCAGCTCTAGGGCAATGTAGCCCACCCAGAGCAGAAGTTCTGCTTCAGCCAGATGAGGCCTGCAAAGTAACTGGGTTTCACAGGCCTTTGTAAGAGATGTACCCGGTAGGCTCTAAGAGCACTGTGCAGAGCGAGTTGTTTCTTAGCTTCCCAAAGAGCTGGAAGCAAGATGCTCAGGGGCCCAACTCGCCCTTTGGAAAGAAGCCTGCACGTTGTGCCTCTCAGCTCTAGGGCAATGTAGCACACCCAGAGCAGAAGTTCTGCTTCATCCATATGAGGCCTGCAAAGAAACTGTGTTTCACAGGCCTTTGTAAGAGATGTACCCGGTAGGCTCTAAGAGCACTGTGCAGAGCGAGGTGTTTCTTAGCTTCCCAAAGAGCTGGAAGCAAGATGCTGTGGGGCCAAACTCGACCTTTGGAAAGAAGCCTGCACGTTGTGCCTTTCTGCTCTAGGGCAATGTAGCACACCCAGAGCAGAAGTTCTGCTTCAGCAAGATCAGGCCTGCAAAGAAACTGCGCTTCACAGGCCTTTGTAAGAGATGTACCCGGTAGGCTGTAAGAGCACTGTGCAGAGCGAGTTGTTTCTTAGCTTCCCAAAGAGCTGGAAGCAAGATGCTCTGGGGCCCAAATCGCCTTTTGGAAAGAAGCCTGCAAGTTGTGCCTTTCAGCTCTAGGGCAATGTAGCACACCCAGAGCAGAAGTTCTGATTCAGCCAGATCAGGCCTGTAAAGAAACTGCGTTTCACAGGCCTTTGTAAGAGATGTTCCCGGTAGGCTGTGAGAGCACTGTGCAGAGCGAGTTGTTTCTTAGCTTTCCAAAGAGCTGGAAGCAAGATGCTCTGGGGCCCAACTCGCCCTTTGGAAAGAAGCCTGCACGTTGTGCCTTTCAGCTCTAGGGCATTGTAGCACACCCAGAGCAGAAGTTCTGCTTCAGCCAGATCAGGCCTGCAGAGAAACTGCGTTTCACAGGCCTTTGTAAGAGATGTTCCCGGTAGGCTGTAAGAGCACTGTGCAGAGCGAGTTGTTTCTTAGCTTCCCAAAGAGCTGGAAGCATGATGCTCTGGGGCCCAACTCGCCCTTTGGAAAGAAGCCTGCACGTTGTGCCTTTCTGCTCTAGGGAAATGTAGCACACCCAGAGCAGAAGTTCTGCTTCAGCCAGATGAGGCCTGCAAAGAAACTGTGTTTCACAGGCCTTTGTAAGAGATGTTCCCGGTAGGCTGTGAGAGCACTGTGCAGAGCGAGTTGTTTCTTAGCTTCCCAAAAAGCTGGAAGCAAGATGCTCTGGGGACCAACTCGCCCTTTGGAAAGAAGGCTGCACGTTGTGCCTTTCAGCTCTAGGGCAATGTAGCACACCCAGAGCAGAAGTTCTGACTAACCCAGATCAGGCCTGCAGAGAAACTGCGTTTCACAGGCCTGTGTAAGTGATGTTCCCGGTAGGCTGTAAGAGCACTGTGCAGAGCGAGTTGTTTCTTAGCTTCCCAAAGAGCTGGAAGCAAGATGCTCTGGGGCCCAACTCGCCCTTTGGAAAGAAGCCTGCACGTTGTGCCTTTCAGCTTTAGGGCAATATAGCACCCCCAGAGCAGTAGTTCTGATGCAGCCAGATGAGGCCTGCAAAGAAACTGCGTTTCACAGGCCTTTGTAAGAGATGTTCCCGGTAGGCTGGGAGAGCACTGTGCAGAGCGAGTTGTTTCTTAGCTTCCCAAAGAGCTGGAAGCAAGATGCTCTGGGTCCCAACTCTCCCTTTGGAAAGAAGCCTGCACGTTGTGCCTTTCTGCTCTAGGGCAATGTAGCACACCCAGAGCAGAAGTTCTGCTTCCGCCAGATCAGGCCTGGAGAGAAACTGCATTTCACAGGCCTTTGCAAGTGATGTTCCCGGTAGGCTGTGAGAGCACTGTGCAGAGCGAGTTGTTTCTTAGCTTCCCAAAGAGCTGGAAGCAAGATGCTCTGGGGCCCAAATCGCCTTTTGGAAAGAAGCCTGCAAGTTGTGCCTTTCAGCTCTAGGGCAATGTAGCACACCCAGAGCAGAAGTTCTGATTCAGCCAGATCAGGCCTGTAAAGAAACTGCGTTTCACAGGCCTTTGTAAGAGATGTTCCCAGTAGGCTGTGAGAGCACTGTGCAGAGCGAGTTGTTTCTTAGCTTCCCAAAGAGCTGGAAGCAAGATGCTGTGGGGCCCAACTCGACCTTTGGAAAGAAGCCTGCACGTTGTGCCTTTCTGCTCTAGGGCAATGTAGCACACCCAGAGCAGAAGTTCTGCTTCAGCCAGATCAGGCCTGCGAAGAAACTGCATTTCACAGGCCTTTGTAAGAGATGTACGCGGTAGGCTGTAAGAGCACTGTGCAGAGCGAGTTGTTTTTTAGCTTTCCAAAGAGCTGGAAGCAAGATGCTCTGGGGCCCAACTCGCCTTTTGGAAAGAAGCCTGCACGTTGTGCCTTTCAGCTCTAGGGCAATGTAGCACACCCAGAGCAGAAGTTCTGATTCAGCCAGATCAGGCCTGTAAAGAAACTGCGTTTCACAGGCCTTTGTAAGAGATGTTCCCGGTAGGCTGTGAGAGCACTGTGCAGAGCGAGTTGTTTCTTAGCTTTCCAAAGAGCTGGAAGCAAGATGCTCTGGGGCCCAACTCGCCCTTTGGAAAGAAGCCTGCACGTTGTGCCTTTCAGCTCTAGGGCAATGTAACACACCCAGAGCAGAAGTTCTGCTTCAGCCAGATCAGGCCTGCAGAGAAACTGCGTTTCACAGGCCTTTGTAAGAGATGTTCCCGGTAGGCTGTAAGAGCACTGTGCAGAGCGAGTTGTTTCTTAGCTTCCCAAAGAGCTGGAAGCATGATGCTCTGGGGCCCAACTCGCCCTTTGGAAAGAAGCCTGCACGTTGTGCCTTTCTGCTCTAGGGAAATGTAGCACACCCAGAGCAGAAGTTCTGAATCAGCCAGATCAGGCCTGAAAAGAAACTGCGTTTCACAGGCCTTTGTAAGAGATGTTCCCGGTAGGCTGTAAGAGCACTGTGCAGAGCGAGTTGTTTCTTAGCTTCCCAAAGAGCTGGAAGCAAGATGCTCAGGGGCCCAACTCGCCCTTTGGAAAGAAGCCTGCACGTTGCGCCTTTCAGCTCTAGGGCAATGTAGCACACCCAGAGCAGAAGTTCTGCTTCATCCATATGAGGCCTGCAAAGAAACTGGGTTTCACAGGCCTTTGTAAGAGATGTACCCGGTAGGCTCTAAGAGCACTGTGCAGAGCGAGGTGTTTCTTAGCTTCCCAAAGAGCTGGAAGCAAGATGCTGTGGGGCCAAACTCGACCTTTGGAAAGAAGCCTGCACGTTGTGCCTTTCTGCTCTACGGCAATGTAGCACACCCTGAGCAGAAGTTCTGCTTCAGCCAGATCAGGCCTGCAAAGAAACTGGCTTTCACAGGCCTTTGTAAGAGATGTACCCGGTAGGCTGTAAGAGCACTGTGCAGAGCGATTTGTTTCTTAGCTTCCCAAAGAGCTGGAAGCAAGATTCTCTGGGGCCCAACTCGCTCTTTGGAAAGAAGCCTGCACGTTTTGCCTTTCAGCTCTAGGGCAATGTAGCACACCCAGAGCAGAAGTTCTGCTTCAGCCATATCAGGCCTGCAAAGAAACTGCATTTCACAGGCCTTTGTAAGAGATGTTCCCGGTAGGCTGTAAGAGCACTGTGCAGAGCGAATTGTTTCTTAGCTTCCCAAAGAGCTGGAAGCAAGATGCTCTGTGGCCCAAGTCGCCCTTTGGAAAGAAGCCTGCACCTTGTGCCTTGCAGCTCTGGGGCAATGTAGCAAACCCAGAGCAGAAGTTCAGCTTCAGCCAGATAAGGCCTGCAAAGAAACTGCGTTTCACAGGCCTTTGTAAGAGATGTTCCCGGTAGGGTGTAAGATCACTGTGCAGAGCGAGTTGTTTCTTAGCTTCCCAAAGAGCTGGAAGCAAGATGCTCTGGGGCCCAACTCGCCCTTTGGAAAGAAGCCTGCACGTTGTGCCTTTCAGCTCTAGGGAAATGTAGCACACCAAGAGCAGAAGTTCTGCTTCAGCCAGATGAGGCCAGCAAACAAACTGCGTTTCACAGGCCTTTGTAAGGGATGTACCCGGTAGGCTGTAAGAGCACTGTGCAGAGCGAGTTGTTTCTTAGCTTCCCAAAGAGCTGGAAGGAAGATGCTGTGGGGCCCAACTCGCCCTTTGGAAAGAAGCCTGCACGTTTTGCCTTTCAGCTCCAGGGCAATGTAGCACACCCAGAGCAGAAGTCCTACTTGAGCCAGATCAGTCCTGCAAAGAAACTGCGTTTCACAGGCCTTTGTAAGAGATGTTCCCGGTAGGGTGTAAGATCACTGTGCAGAGCGAGTTGTTTCTTAGCTTCCCAAAGAGCTGGAAGCAAGATGCTCTGGGGCCCAACTCGCCCTTTGGAAAGAAGCCTGTACGTTGTGCCTTTCAGCTCTAGGGCAAAGTAGCACACCCAGAGGAGAAGTTCTGCTTCCGCCAGATCAGGCCTGGAGAGAAACTGCATTTCACAGGCCTTTGCAAGTGATGTTCCCGGTAGGCTGTGAGAGCACTGTGCAGAGCGAGTTGTTTCTTAGCTTCCCAAAGAGCTGGAAGCAAGATGCTCTGGGGCCAAACTCGTCCTTTGGAAAGAAGCCTGCACATTGTGCCTTTCAGCTCTAGGGCAATGTAGCCCACCCAGAGCAGAAGTTCTGCTTCAGCCAGATGAGGCCTGCAAAGTAACTGGGTTTCACAGGCCTTTGTAAGAGATGTACCCGGTAGGCTCTAAGAGCACTGTGCAGAGCGAGTTGTTTCTTAGCTTCCCAAAGAGCTGGAAGCAAGATGCTCTGGGGCCCAACTCGCCCTTTGGAAAGAAGCCTGCACGTTGTGCCTCTCAGCTCTAGGGCAATGTAGCACACCCAGAGCAGAAGTTCTGCTTCATCCATATGAGGCCTGCAAAGAAACTGTGTTTCACAGGCCTTTGTAAGAGATGTACCCCGTAGGCTCTAAGAGCACTGTGCAGAGCGAGGTGTTTCTTAGCTTCCCAAAGAGCTGGAAGCAAGATGCTGTGGGGCCAAACTCGACCTTTGGAAAGAAGCCTGCACGTTGTGCCTTTCTGCTCTAGGGCAATGTAGCACACCCAGAGCAGAAGTTCTGCTTCAGCAAGATCAGGCCTGCAAAGAAACTGCGTTTCACAGGCCTTTGTAAGAGATGTACCCGGTAGGCTGTAAGAGCACTGTGCAGAGCGAGTTGTTTCTTAGCTTCCCAAAGAGCTGGAAGCAAGATGCTCTGGGGCCCAAATCGCCTTTTGGAAAGAAGCCTGCAAGTTGTGCCTTTCAGCTCTAGGGCAATGTAGCACACCCAGAGCAGAAGTTCTGATTCAGCCAGATCAGGCCTGTAAAGAAACTGCGTTTCACAGGCCTTTGTAAGAGATGTTCCCGGTAGGCTGTGAGAGCACTGTGCAGAGCGAGTTGTTTCTTAGCTTTCCAAAGAGCTGGAAGCAAGATGCTCTGGGGCCCAACTCGCCCTTTGGAAAGAAGCCTGCACGTTGTGCCTTTCAGCTCTAGGGCAATGTAGCACACCCAGAGCAGAAGTTCTGCTTCAGCCAGATCAGGCCTGCAGAGAAACTGCGTTTCACAGGCCTTTGTAAGAGATGTTCCCGGTAGGCTGTAAGAGCACTGTGCAGAGCGAGTTGTTTCTTAGCTTCCCAAAGAGCTGGAAGCGTGATGCTCTGGGGCCCAACTCGCCCTTTGGAAAGAAGCCTGCACGTTGTGCCTTTCTGCTCTAGGGAAATGTAGCACACCCAGAGCAGAAGTTCTGCTTCAGCCAGATGAGGCCTGCAAAGAAACTGTGTTTCACAGGCCTTTGTAAGAGATGTTCCCGGTAGGCTGTGAGAGCACTGTGCAGAGCGAGTTGTTTCTTAGCTTCCCAAAGAGCTGGAAGCAAGATGCTGTGGGGCCCAACTCGACCTTTGGAAAGAAGCCTGCACGTTGTGCCTTTCTGCTCTAGGGCAATGTAGCACACCCAGAGCAGAAGTTCTGCTTCAGCCAGATCAGGCCTGCGAAGAAACTGCATTTCACAGGCCTTTGTAAGAGATGTACGCGGTAGGCTGTAAGAGCCCTGTGCAGATCGAGTTGTTTCTTAGCTTCCCAAAGGGCTGGAAGCAAGATGCTTTGGGGCCCAACTCGCCATTTCGAAAGAAGCCTGCACGTTGCGCCCTTCAGCTCTAGGGCAATGTAGCACACCCAGAGCAGAAGTCCTACTTCAACCAGATCAGGCCAGCAAAGAAACTGCGTTTCACAGGCCTTTGGAAGAGATGTTCCCGGTAGGCTGTAAGAGCACTGTGCAGAGCGAGTTGTTTCTTAGCTTCCCAAAGAGGTAGAAGCAAGATGCTCTTGGGCCGAACTCGCCCTTTGGAAAGAAGCCTGCACGTTTTGCCTTTCAGCTCTAGGGCAAAGTAGCACACGGAGAGCAGAAGTCCTACTTTACCCAGCTCAGGCCTGCAAAGAAACTGTGTTACACAGGCCTTTGGAGAGATGTTCCCGGTAGGCTGTAAGAGCACTGTGCAGAGCGAGTTGTTTCTTAGCTTCCCAAAGAGCTGGAAGCAAGATGCTCTGGGGCCCAACTCGCCTTTTGGAAAGAAGCCTGCACGTTGTGCCTTTCAGCTCTAGGGCAAAGGAGCACACGGAGAGCAGAAGTCCTACTTCAGCCAGATCAGGCCTGCAAAGAAACTGCGTTTCACAGGCCTTTGAAGAGATGTTCACGGTAGGCTGTAAGAGCACTGTGCAGAGCGAGTTGTTTCCTATCTTCCCAAAGAGCTGGAAGCAAGATGCTGTGGGGCCCAACTCGCCCTTTGGAAAGAAGCCTTCACGTTGTGCCTTTCAGCTCTAGGGCAAAGTAGCACACCCAGAGCAGAAGTCCTACTTCAGCCAGATCAGGCCTGGAAAGAAACTGCATTTCACAGGCCTTTGGAAGAGATGTTCCCACTAGGCTGTAAGAGGACTGTGTAGAGCGAGTTGTTTCTTAGCTTCCCAAAGAGCTGGAAGCAAGATGCTGTGGGGCCCAACTCGCCCTTTGGAAAGAAGCCTGTACGTTGTGCCTTTCAGCTCTAGGGCAAAGTAGCACACCCAGAGGAGAAGTCCTACTTCAGCCAGACCAGGCCTGCAAAGAAACTGCGTTTCACAGGCCTTTGGAAGAGATGTTCCCGGTAGGCTGTGAGAGCACTGTGCAGAGCGAGTTGTTTCTTAGCTTTCCAAAGAGCTGGAAGCAAGATGCTCTGGGGCCCAACTCGCCCTTTGGAAAGAAGCCTGCACCTTGTGCCTTGCAGCTCTAGGGCAATGTAGCACACCCAGAGCAGAAGTTCTGCTTCAGCCAGATCAGGCCTGCAGAGAAACTGCGTTTCACAGGCCTTTGTAAGAGATGTTCCCGGTAGGCTGTAAGAGCACTGTGCAGAGCGAGTTGTTTCTTAGCTTCCCAAAGAGCTGGAAGCATGATGCTCTGGGGCCCAACTCGCCCTTTGGAAAGAAGCCTGCACGTTGTGCCTTTCTGCTCTAGGGAAATGTAGCACACCCAGAGAAGAAGTTCTGCTTCAGCCAGATGAGGCCTGCAAAGAAACTGTGTTTCACAGGCCTTTGTAAGAGATGTTCCCGGTAGGCTGTGAGAGCACTGTGCAGAGCGAGTTGTTTCTTAGCTTCCCAAAGAGCTGGAAGCAAGATGCTCTGGGGACCAACTCGCCCTTTGGAAAGAAGGCTGCACGTTGTGCCTTTCAGCTCTAGGGCAATGTAGCACACCCAGAGCAGAAGTTCTGACTAACCCAGATCAGGCCTGCAGAGAAACTGCGTTTCACAGGCCTGTGTAAGTGATGTTCCCGGTAGGCTGTAAGAGCACTGTGCAGAGCGAGTTGTTTCTTAGCTTCCCAAAGAGCTGGAAGCAAGATGCTCTGGGGCCCAACTCGCCCTTTGGAAAGAAGCCTGCACGTTGTGCCTTTCAGCTTTAGGGCAATATAGCACCCCCAGAGCAGTAGTTCTGATGCAGCCAGATGAGGCCTGCAAAGAAACTGCGTTTCACAGGCCTTTGTAAGAGATGTTCCCGGTAGGCTGGGAGAGCACTGTGCAGAGCGAGTTGTTTCTTAGCTTCCCAAAGAGCTGGAAGCAAGATGCTCTGGGTCCCAACTCTCCCTTTGGAAAGAAGCCTGCACGTTGTGCCTTTCTGCTCTAGGGCAATGTAGCACACCCAGAGCAGAAGTTCTGCTTCCGCCAGATCAGGCCTGGAGAGAAACTGCATTTCACAGGCCTTTGCAAGTGATGTTCCCGGTAGGCTGTGAGAGCACTGTGCAGAGCGAGTTGTTTCTTAGCTTCCCAAAGAGCTGGAAGCAAGATGCTCTGGGGCCCAAATCGCCTTTTGGAAAGAAGCCTGCAAGTTGTGCCTTTCAGCTCTAGGGCAATGTAGCACACCCAGAGCAGAAGTTCTGATTCAGCCAGATCAGGCCTGTAAAGAAACTGCGTTTCACAGGCCTTTGTAAGAGATGTTCCCGGTAGGCTGTGAGAGCACTGTGCAGAGCGAGTTGTTTCTTAGCTTTCCAAAGAGCTGGAAGCAAGATGCTCTGGGGCCCAACTCGCCCTTTGGAAAGAAGCCTGCACGTTGTGCCTTTCAGCTCTAGGGCAATGTAGCACACCCAGAGCAGAAGTTCTGCTTCAGCCAGATCAGGCCTGCAGAGAAACTGCGTTTCACAGGCCTTTGTAAGAGATGTTCCCGGTAGGCTGTAAGAGCACTGTGCAGAGCGAGTTGTTTCTTAGCTTCCCAAAGAGCTGGAAGCATGATGCTCTGGGGCCCAACTCGCCCTTTGGAAAGAAGCCTGCACGTTGTGCCTTTCTGCTCTAGGGAAATGTAGCACACCCAGAGCAGAAGTTCTGCTTCAGCCAGATGAGGCCTGCAAAGAAACTGTGTTTCACAGGCCTTTGTAAGAGATGTTCCCAGTAGGCTGTGAGAGCACTGTGCAGAGCGAGTTGTTTCTTAGCTTCCCAAAGAGCTGGAAGCAAGATGCTGTGGGGCCCAACTCGACCTTTGGAAAGAAGCCTGCACGTTGTGCCTTTCTGCTCTAGGGCAATGTAGCACACCCAGAGCAGAAGTTCTGCTTCAGCCGGATCAGGCCTGCGAAGAAACTGCATTTCACAGGCCTTTGTAAGAGATGTACGCGGTAGGCTGTAAGAGCACTGTGCAGAGCGAGTTGTTTTTTAGCTTTCCAAAGAGCTGGAAGCAAGATGCTCTGGGGCCCAACTCGCCTTTTGGAAAGAAGCCTGCACGTTGTGCCTTTCAGCTCTAGGGCAATGTAGCACACCCAGAGCAGAAGTTCTGATTCAGCCAGATCAGGCCTGTAAATAAACTGCGTTTCACAGGCCTTTGTAAGAGATGTTCCCGGTAGGCTGTGAGAGCACTGTGCAGAGCGAGTTGTTTCTTAGCTTTCCAAAGAGCTGGAAGCAAGATGCTCTGGGGCCCAACTCGCCCTTTGGAAAGAAGCCTGCACGTTGTGCCTTTCAGCTCTAGGGCAATGTAACACACCCAGAGCAGAAGTTCTGCTTCAGCCAGATCAGGCCTGCAGAGAAACTGCGTTTCACAGGCCTTTGTAAGAGATGTTCCCGGTAGGCTGTAAGAGCACTGTGCAGAGCGAGTTGTTTCTTAGCTTCCCAAAGAGCTGGAAGCATGATGCTCTGGGGCCCAACTCGCCCTTTGGAAAGAAGCCTGCACGTTGTGCCTTTCTGCTCTAGGGAAATGTAGCACACCCAGAGCAGAAGTTCTGAATCAGCCAGATCAGGCCTGAAAAGAAACTGCGTTTCACAGGCCTTTGTAAGAGATGTTCCCGGTAGGCTGTAAGAGCACTGTGCAGAGCGAGTTGTTTCTTAGCTTCCCAAAGAGCTGGAAGCAAGATGCTCAGGGGCCCAACTCGCCCTTTGGAAAGAAGCCTGCACGTTGCGCCTTTCAGCTCTAGGGCAATGTAGCACACCCAGAGCAGAAGTTCTGCTTCATCCATATGAGGCCTGCAAAGAAACTGGGTTTCACAGGCCTTTGTAAGAGATGTACCCGGTAGGCTCTAAGAGCACTGTGCAGAGCGAGGTGTTTCTTAGCTTCCCAAAGAGCTGGAAGCAAGATGCTGTGGGGCCAAACTCGACCTTTGGAAAGAAGCCTGCACGTTGTGCCTTTCTGCTCTACGGCAATGTAGCACACCCTGAGCAGAAGTTCTGCTTCAGCCAGATCAGGCCTGCAAAGAAACTGGCTTTCACAGGCCTTTGTAAGAGATGTACCCGGTAGGCTGTAAGAGCACTGTGCAGAGCGATTTGTTTCTTAGCTTCCCAAAGAGCTGGAAGCAAGATTCTCTGGGGCCCAACTCGCTCTTTGGAAAGAAGCCTGCACGTTTTGCCTTTCAGCTCTAGGGCAATGTAGCACACCCAGAGCAGAAGTTCTGCTTCAGCCATATCAGGCCTGCAAAGAAACTGCATTTCACAGGCCTTTGTAAGAGATGTTCCCGGTAGGCTGTAAGAGCACTGTGCAGAGCGAATTGTTTCTTAGCTTCCCAAAGAGCTGGAAGCAAGATGCTCTGTGGCCCAAGTCGCCCTTTGGAAAGAAGCCTGCACCTTGTGCCTTGCAGCTCTGGGGCAATGTAGCAAACCCAGAGCAGAAGTTCAGCTTCAGCCAGATAAGGCCTGCAAAGAAACTGCGTTTCACAGGCCTTTGTAAGAGATGTTCCCGGTAGGGTGTAAGATCACTGTGCAGAGCGAGTTGTTTCTTAGCTTCCCAAAGAGCTGGAAGCAAGATGCTCTGGGGCCCAACTCGCCCTTTGGAAAGAAGCCTGCACGTTGTGCCTTTCAGCTCTAGGGAAATGTAGCACACCAAGAGCAGAAGTTCTGCTTCAGCCAGATGAGGCCAGCAAACAAACTGCGTTTCACAGGCCTTTGTAAGGGATGTACCCGGTAGGCTGTAAGAGCACTGTGCAGAGCGAGTTGTTTCTTAGCTTCCCAAAGAGCTGGAAGGAAGATGCTGTGGGGCCCAACTCGCCCTTTGGAAAGAAGCCTGCACGTTTTGCCTTTCAGCTCCAGGGCAATGTAGCACACCCAGAGCAGAAGTCCTACTTGAGCCAGATCAGTCCTGCAAAGAAACTGCGTTTCACAGGCCTTTGTAAGTGATGTTCCCGGTAGGCTGTAAGAGCACTTTGCACAGCGAGTTGTTTCTTAGCTTCCCAAAGAGCTGGAAGCAAGATGCTGTGGGGCCCAACTCGCCCTTTGGAAAGAAGCCTTCACGTTGTGCCTTTCAGCTCTAGGGCAATGTAGCACACCCAGAGCAGAAGTTCTGTTTCAGCCAGATCAGGCCTGCGAAGAAACTGCATTTCACAGGCCTTTGTAAGAGATGTACCCGGTAGGCTGTAAGAGCACTGTGCAGAGCGAGTTGTTTCTGAGCTTTCCAAAGAGCTGGAAGCAAGATGCTCTGGGGCCCAACTCGCCCTTTGGAAAGAAGCCTGAACGTTGTGCCTTTCTGCTCTAGGGAAATGTAGCACACCCAGAGCAGAGGTTCTGCTTCAGCCAGATGAGGCCTGCAAAGAAACTGCGTTTCACAGGCCTTTGTAAGTGATGTACCCGGTAGGCTGTAAGAGCACTGTGCAGAGCGAGTTGTTTCTTAGCTTCCCAAAAGCTGGAAGCAAGATGCTCTGGGGCCCAACTCGCCCTTTGGAAAGAAGCCTGCACGTTGTGGTTTAGAGCTCTAGGGCAATGTAGCACACCCAGAGCAGAAGTTCTGATTCAGCCAGATGAGGCCTGCAAAGAAACTGCGTTTCACAGGCCTTTGTAAGAGATGTTCCCGGTAGGCTGTAAGAGCACTGTGCAGAGCGAGTTGTTTCTTAGCTTCCCAAAGAGCTGGAAGCAAGATGCTCTGGGGACCAACTCGCCCTTTGGAAAGAAGCCTGCACGTTGTGACTTTCAGCTCTAGGGCATTGTAGAACAACAGAGCAGAAGATCGGCTTCAGCCAGATCAGGCCTGCAAAGAAACTGCGTTTCACAGGCCTTTGTAAGAGATGTTCCCGGTAGGCTGTAAGAGCACTGTGCAGAGCGAGTTGTTTCTTAGCTTCCCAAAGAGCTGGAAGCAAGATGCTCTGGGGCCCAACTCGCCCTTTGGAAAGAAGCCTGCACGTTGTGCCTTTCAGCTTTAGGGCAATATAGCACCCCCAGAGCAGTAGTTCTGATGCAGCCAGATGAGGCCTGCAAAGAAACTGCGTTTCACAGGCCTTTGTAAGAGATGTTCCCGGTAGGCTGGGAGAGCACTGTGCAGAGCGAGTTGTTTCTTAGCTTCCCAAAGAGCTGGAAGCAAGATGCTCTGGGTCCCAACTCTCCCTTTGGAAAGAAGCCTGCACGTTGTGCCTTTCTGCTCTAGGGCAATGTAGCACACCCAGAGCAGAAGTTCTGCTTCCGCCAGATCAGGCCTGGAGAGAAACTGCATTTCACAGGCCTTTGCAAGTGATGTTCCCGGTAGGCTGTGAGAGCACTGTGCAGAGCGAGTTGTTTCTTAGCTTCCCAAAGAGCTGGAAGCAAGATGCTCTGGGGCCAAACTCGTCCTTTGGAAAGAAGCCTGCACATTGTGCCTTTCAGCTCTAGGGCAATGTAGCCCACCCAGAGCAGAAGTTCTGCTTCAGCCAGATGAGGCCTGCAAAGTAACTGGGTTTCACAGGCCTTTGTAAGAGATGTACCCGGTAGGCTCTAAGAGCACTGTGCAGAGCGAGTTGTTTCTTAGCTTCCCAAAGAGCTGGAAGCAAGATGCTCTGGGGCCCAACTCGCCCTTTGGAAAGAAGCCTGCACGTTGTGCCTCTCAGCTCTAGGGCAATGTAGCACACCCAGAGCAGAAGTTCTGCTTCATCCATATGAGGCCTGCAAAGAAACTGTGTTTCACAGGCCTTTGTAAGAGATGTACCCCGTAGGCTCTAAGAGCACTGTGCAGAGCGAGGTGTTTCTTAGCTTCCCAAAGAGCTGGAAGCAAGATGCTGTGGGGCCAAACTCGACCTTTGGAAAGAAGCCTGCACGTTGTGCCTTTCTGCTCTAGGGCAATGTAGCACACCCAGAGCAGAAGTTCTGCTTCAGCAAGATCAGGCCTGCAAAGAAACTGCCGATCCCGTTTCACAGGCCTTTGTAAGAGATGTACCCGGTAGGCTGTAAGAGCACTGTGCAGAGCGAGTTGTTTCTTAGCTTCCCAAAGAGCTGGAAGCAAGATGCTCTGGGGCCCAAATCGCCTTTTGGAAAGAAGCCTGCAAGTTGTGCCTTTCAGCTCTAGGGCAATGTAGCACACCCAGAGCAGAAGTTCTGATTCAGCCAGATCAGGCCTGTAAAGAAACTGCGTTTCACAGGCCTTTGTAAGAGATGTTCCCGGTAGGCTGTGAGAGCACTGTGCAGAGCGAGTTGTTTCTTAGCTTTCCAAAGAGCTGGAAGCAAGATGCTCTGGGGCCCAACTCGCCCTTTGGAAAGAAGCCTGCACGTTGTGCCTTTCAGCTCTAGGGCAATGTAGCACACCCAGAGCAGAAGTTCTGCTTCAGCCAGATCAGGCCTGCAGAGAAACTGCGTTTCACAGGCCTTTGTAAGAGATGTTCCCGGTAGGCTGTAAGAGCACTGTGCAGAGCGAGTTGTTTCTTAGCTTCCCAAAGAGCTGGAAGCGTGATGCTCTGGGGCCCAACTCGCCCTTTGGAAAGAAGCCTGCACGTTGTGCCTTTCTGCTCTAGGGAAATGTAGCACACCCAGAGCAGAAGTTCTGCTTCAGCCAGATGAGGCCTGCAAAGAAACTGTGTTTCACAGGCCTTTGTAAGAGATGTTCCCGGTAGGCTGTGAGAGCACTGTGCAGAGCGAGTTGTTTCTTAGCTTCCCAAAGAGCTGGAAGCAAGATGCTGTGGGGCCCAACTCGACCTTTGGAAAGAAGCCTGCACGTTGTGCCTTTCTGCTCTAGGGCAATGTAGCACACCCAGAGCAGAAGTTCTGCTTCAGCCAGATCAGGCCTGCGAAGAAACTGCATTTCACAGGCCTTTGTAAGAGATGTACGCGGTAGGCTGTAAGAGCCCTGTGCAGAGCGAGTTGTTTCTTAGCTTCCCAAAGGGCTGGAAGCAAGATGCTTTGGGGCCCAACTCGCCATTTCGAAAGAAGCCTGCACGTTGCGCCCTTCAGCTCTAGGGCAATGTAGCACACCCAGAGCAGAAGTCCTACTTCAACCAGATCAGGCCAGCAAAGAAACTGCGTTTCACAGGCCTTTGGAAGAGATGTTCCCGGTAGGCTGTAAGAGCACTGTGCAGAGCGAGTTGTTTCTTAGCTTCCCAAAGAGGTAGAAGCAAGATGCTCTTGGGCCGAACTCGCCCTTTGGAAAGAAGCCTGCACGTTTTGCCTTTCAGCTCTAGGGCAAAGTAGCACACGGAGAGCAGAAGTCCTACTTTACCCAGCTCAGGCCTGCAAAGAAACTGTGTTACACAGGCCTTTGGAGAGATGTTCCCGGTAGGCTGTAAGAGCACTGTGCAGAGCGAGTTGTTTCTTAGCTTCCCAAAGAGCTGGAAGCAAGATGCTCTGGGGCCCAACTCGCCTTTTGGAAAGAAGCCTGCACGTTGTGCCTTTCAGCTCTAGGGCAAAGGAGCACACGGAGAGCAGAAGTCCTACTTCAGCCAGATCAGGCCTGCAAAGAAACTGCGTTTCACAGGCCTTTGAAGAGATGTTCACGGTAGGCTGTAAGAGCACTGTGCAGAGCGAGTTGTTTCCTAGCTTCCCAAAGAGCTGGAAGCAAGATGCTGTGGGGCCCAACTCGCCCTTTGGAAAGAAGCCTTCACGTTGTGCCTTTCAGCTCTAGGGCAAAGTAGCACACCCAGAGCAGAAGTCCTACTTCAGCCAGATCAGGCCTGGAAAGAAACTGCATTTCACAGGCCTTTGGAAGAGATGTTCCCACTAGGCTGTAAGAGGACTGTGTAGAGCGAGTTGTTTCTTAGCTTCCCAAAGAGCTGGAAGCAAGATGCTGTGGGGCCCAACTCGCCCTTTGGAAAGAAGCCTGTACGTTGTGCCTTTCAGCTCTAGGGCAAAGTAGCACACCCAGAGGAGAAGTCCTACTTCAGCCAGACCAGGCCTGCAAAGAAACTGCGTTTCACAGGCCTTTGGAAGAGATGTTCCCACTAGGCTGTAAGAGCACAGTGCAGAGCGTGTTGTTTCTTAGCTTCCCAAAGAGCTGGAAGCAAGATGCTGAGGGGCCCAACTCGCCCTTTGGAAAGAAGCCTGCACGTTGTGCCTTTCAGCTCTAGGGCAAAGTAGCACACCCAGGGCAGAAGTCCTACTTCAGCCAGATCAGGCCTGCAAAGAAAATGCGTTTCACATGCCTTTGGAAGAGATGTTCCCTGTAGGCTGTAAGAGCACTGTGCAGAGCGAGTTGTTTCTTAGCTTCCCAAAGAGCTGGTAGCAAGATGCTGTGGGGCCCAAGTCGCCCTTTGGAAAGAAGCCTGCACGTTGTGCCTTTCAGCTCTAGGGCAAAGTAGCACACACAGAGCAGAAGTCCTACTTCAGCCAGATCAGGCCTGCAAAGAAACTGCGTTTCACAGTCCTTTGGAAGAGATGTTCCGACTAGGCTGTAAGAGCATTTTGTAGAGCGAGTTGTTTCTTAGATTCCCAAAGAGCTGGAAGCAAGATGCTGTGGGGCCCAACTCGCAATTTGTAAAGAAGCCTGTACGTTGTGCCTTTCAGCTCTAGGGCAAAGTAGCACACCCAGAGCAGAAGTCCTACTTCAGCCAGATCAGGCCTCCAAAGAAACTGCGTTTCACAGGCCTTTTTAAGAGATGTTCCCGGTAGGCTGTGAGAGCACTGTGCAGAGCGAGTTGTTTCTTAGCTTCCCAAAGAGCTGGAAGCATGATGCTCTGGGGCCCAACTCGCCCTTTGGAAAGAAGCCTGCACGTTGTTCCTTTCAGCTCTAGGGCAAAGTAGCACAGCCAGAGCAGAAGTCCTACTTCAGCCAGATCAGGCCAGCAAAGAAACTGCGTTTCACAGGCCTTTGGAAGAGATGTTCCCGGTAGGCTGTGAGAGCACTGTGCAGAGCCAGTGGTTTCTTAGGTTCCCAAAGAGCTGGAAGCAAGATGCTCTGGGGCCCAACTCGCCCTTTGGAAAGAAGCCTGCACGTTGTGCCTTTCAGCTCTAGGTAAAAGTAGCACACCCAGAGCAGAAGTTCTGATTCAGCCAGATCAGGCCTCTAAAGAAACTGCGTTTCACAGGCCTTTGTAAGAGATGTTCCCGGTAGGCTGTGAGAGCACTGTGCAGAGCGAGTTGTTTCTTAGCTTTCCAAAGAGCTGGAAGCAAGATGCTGTGGGGCCCAACTCGCCCTTTGGAAAGAAGCCTGCACGTTGTGCCTTTCAGCTCTAGGGCAATGTAGCACACCCAGAGAAGAAGTTCTGCTTCAGCCAGATCAGGCCTGCAGAGAAACTGCGTTTCACAGGCCTTTGTAAGAGATGTTCCCGGTAGGCTGTAAGAGCACTGTGCAGAGCGAGTTGTTTCTTAGCTTCCCAAAGAGCTGGAAGCATGATGCTCTGGGGCCCAACTCGCCCTTTGGAAAGAAGCCTGCACGTTGTGCCTTTCTGCTCTAGGGAAATGTAGCACACCCAGAGCAGAAGTTCTGAATCAGCCAGATCAGGCCTGAAAAGAAACTGCGTTTCACAGGCCTTTGGAAGAGATGTTCCCGGTAGGCTGTAAGAGCACTGTGCAGAGCGAGTTGTTTCTTAGCTTCCCAAAGATCTGGAAGCAAGATGCTCAGGGGCCCAACTCGCCCTTTGGAAAGAAGCCTGCACGTTGTGCCTTTCAGCTCTAGGGCAATGTAGCACACCCAGAGCAGAAGTTCTGCTTCATCCATATGAGGCCTGCAAAGAAACTGGGTTTCACAGGCCTTTGTAAGAGATGTACCCGGTAGGCTCTAAGAGCACTGTGCAGAGCGAGTTGTTTCTTAGCTTCCCAAAGAGCTGGAAGCAAGATGCTGTGGGGCCCAACTCGCCCTTTGGAAAGAAGCCTTCACGTTGTGCCTTTCAGCTCTAGTGCAAAGTAGCACACCCAGAGCAGAAGTCCTACTTCAGCCAGATCAGGCCTGCAAAGAAACTGCGTTTCACAGGCCTTTGGAAGACATGTTCCCAGTAGGCTGTAAGAGCACTGTGCAGAGCGAGTTGTTTCTTAGCTTCCCAAAGAGCTGGAAGCAAGATGCTGTGGGGCCCAACTCGCCCTTTGGAAAGAAGCCTGCACGTTGTGCCTTTCAGCTCTAGGGCAAAGTAGCACACCCAGAGCAGAAGTCCTACTTCAGCCAGATCAGGCCTGCAAAGAAACTGCGTTTCACAGGCCTTTGGAAGACATGTTCCCGGTAGGCTGTAAGAGCACTGTGCAGAGCGAGTTGTTTCTTAGCTTCCCAAAGAGCTGGAAGCAAGATGCTGTGGGGCCCAACTCGCCCTTTGGAAAGAAGCCTGCACGTTGTGCCTTTCAGCTCTAGGGCAAAGTAGCACAGCCATAGCAGAAGTCCTACTTCAGCCAGATCAGGCCAGCAAAGAAACTGCGTTTCACAGGCCTTTGGAAGAGATGTTCCCACTAGGCTGTAAGAGCACTGTGAAGATCGATTTGTTTCTTAGCTTCCCAAAGAGGTGGAAGCAAGATGCTGTGGGGCCCAACTCGCCCTTTGGAAAGAAGCCTGCACGTTGTGCCTTTCAGCTCTAGGGCAAAGTAGCACACCCAGAGCAGAAGTCCTACTTCAGCCAGATCAGGCCTGCAAAGAAACTGCGTTTCAGAGGCCTTTGGAAGAGATGTTCCCGGTAGGCTGTAAGAGCACTGTGCAGAGCGAGTTGTTTCTTAGCTTCCCAAAGAGCTGGAAGCAAGATGCTGTGGGGCCCAACTCGCCCTTTGGAAAGAAGCCTGCACGTTGTGCCTTTCAGCTCTAGGGCAAAGTAGCACACCCAGAGCAGAAGTCCTACTTCAGCCAGATCAGGCCTGCAAAGAAACTGCGTTTCACAGGCCTTTGTAAGAGATGTTCCCGGTAGGCTGTAAGAGCACTGTGCAGAGCGAGTTGTTTCTTAGCTTCCCAAAGAGCTGGAAGCAAGATGCTCTGGGGCCCAACTCGCCCTTTGGAAAGAAGCCTGCACGTTGTGCCTTTCAGCTCTAGGGCAATGTAGAGCACCCAGAGCAGAAGTTCTACTTCAGCCAGATCAGTCCTGCAGAGAAAATGCGTTTCACTGGCCTTTGTAAGTGATGTTCCCGGTAGGCTGTAAGAGCACTTTGCAGAGCGAGTTGTTTCTTAGCTTCCCAAAGAGCTGGAAGCAAGATGCTCTGGGGCCCAACTCGCACTTTGGGCAGAAGCCTGCACGTTGTGCCTTTCTGATCTAGGGCAATGTAGCACACCCAGAGCAGAAGTTCTGAATCAGCCAGATCAGGCCTGAAAAGAAACTGCGTTTCACAGGCTTTTGTAAGAGATTTTCCCGGTAGGCTGTAAGAGCACTGTGCAGAGCGAGTTGTTTCTTAGCTTCCCAAAGAGCTGGAAGCAAGATGCTGTGGGGCCCAACTCGACCTTTGGAAAGAAGCCTGCACGTTGTGCCTTTCTGCTCTAGGGCAATGTAGCACACCCAGAGCAGAAGTTCTGCTTCAGCCAGATCAGGCCTGCGAAGAAACTGCATTTCACAGGCCTTTGTAAGAGATGTACCCGGTAGGCTGTAAGAGCACTGTGCAGAGCGAGTTGTTTTTTAGCTTTCCAAAGAGCTGGAAGCAAGATGCTCTGGGGCCCAACTCGCCTTTTGGAAAGAAGCCTGCACGTTGTGCCTTTCAGCTCTAGGGCAATGTAGCACACCCAAAGCAGAAGTTCTGATTCAGCCAGATCAGGCCTGTAAAGAAACTGCGTTTCACAGGCCTTTGTAAGAGATGTTCCCGGTAGGCTGTGAGAGCACTGTGCAGAGCGAGTTGTTTCTTAGCTTTCCAAAGAGCTGGAAGCAAGATGCTCTGGGGCCCAACTCGCCCTTTGGAAAGAAGCCTGCACGTTGTGCCTTTCAGCACTAGGGCAAAGTAGCACACCCAGAGCAGAAGTCCTACTTCAGCCAGATCAGGCCTGCAAAGAAACTGCGTTTCACAGGCCTTTGGAAGAGATGTTCCCGGTAGGCTGTAAGAGCACTGTGCAGAGCGAGTTGTTTCTTAGCTTCCCAAAGAGCTGGAAGCATGATGCTCTGGGGCCCAACTCGCCCTTTGGAAAGAAGCCTGCACGTTGTGCCTTTCTGCTCTAGGGAAATGTAGCACACACAGAGCCGAAGTTCTGAATCAGCCAGATCAGGCCTGAAAAGAAACTGCGTTTCACAGGCCTTTGAAAGAGATGTTCCCGGTAGGCTGTAAGAGCACTGTGCAGAGCGAGTTGTTTCTTAGCTTCCCAAAGAGCTGGAAGCAAGATGCTCAGGGGCCCAACTCGCCCTTTGGAAAGAAGCCTGCACGTTGTGCCTTTCAGCTCTAGGGCAAAGTAGCACACACAGAGCAGAAGTCCTACTTCAGCCAGATCAAGCCTGCAAAGAAACTGCGTTTCACAGTCCTTTGGAAGAGATGTTCCGACTAGGCTGTAAGAGCATTTTGTAGAGCGAGTTGTTTCTTAGATTCCCAAAGAGCTGGAAGCAAGATGCTGTGGGGCCCAACTCGCAATTTGTAAAGAAGCCTGTACGTTGTGCCTTTCAGCTCTAGGGCAAAGTAGCACACCCAGAGCAGAAGTCCTACTTCAGCCAGATCAGGCCTCCAAAGAAACTGCGTTTCACAGGCCTTTTTAAGAGATGTTCCCGGTAGGCTGTGAGAGCACTGTGCAGAGCGAGTTGTTTCTTAGCTTCCCAAAGAGCTGGAAGCAAGATGCTGTGGGGCCCAACTCGCCCTTTGGAAAGAAGCCTGCACGTTGTTCCTTTCAGCTCTAGGGCAAAGTAGCACAGTCAGAGCAGAAGTCCTACTTCAGCCAGATCAGGCCAGCAAAGAAACTGCGTTTCACAGGCCTTTGGAAGAGATGTTCCCGGTAGGCTGTAAGAGCACTGTGCAGAGCCAGTGGTTTCTTAGGTTCCCAAAGAGCTGGAAGCAAGATGCTGTGGGGCCCAACTCGCCCTTTGGAAAGAAGCCTGCACGTTGTTCCTGTCAGCTCTAGGGCAAAGTAGCACAGCCAGAGCAGAAGTCCTACTTCAGCCAGATCAGGCCAGCAAAGAAACTGCGTTTCACAGGCCTTTGGAAGAGATGTTCCCGGTAGGCTGTGAGAGCACTGTGCAGACCGAGTTGTTTCTTAGCTTTCCAAAGAGCTGGAAGCAAGATGCTCTGGGGCCCAACTCGCCCTTTGGAAAGAAGCCTGCACGTTGTGCCTTTCAGCTCTAGGGCAATGTAGCACACCCAGAGAAGAAGTTCTGCTTCAGCCAGATCAGGCCTGCAGAGAAACTGCGTTTCACAGGCCTTTGTAAGAGATGTTCCCGGTAGGCTGTAAGAGCACTGTGCAGAGCGAGTTGTTTCTTAGCTTCCCAAAGAGCTGGAAGCATGATGCTCTGGGGCCCAACTCGCCCTTTGGAAAGAAGCCTGCACGTTGTGCCTTTCTGCTCTAGGGAAATGTAGCACACCCAGAGCAGAAGTTCTGAATCAGCCAGATCAGGCCTGAAAAGAAACTGCGTTTCACAGGCCTTTGTAAGAGATGTTCCCGGTAGGCTGTAAGAGCACTGTGCAGAGCGAGTTGTTTCTTAGCTTCCCAAAGATCTGGAAGCAAGATGCTCAGGGGCCCAACTCGCCCTTTGGAAAGAAGCCTGCACGTTGTGCCTTTCAGCTCTAGGGCAATGTAGCACACCCAGAGCAGAAGTTCTGCTTCATCCATATGAGGCCTGCAAAGAAACTGGGTTTCACAGGCCTTTGTAAGAGATGTACCCGGTAGGCTCTAAGAGCACTGTGCAGAGCGAGGTGTTTCTTAGCTTCCCAAAGAGCTGGAAGCAAGATGCTGTGGGGCCCAACTCGACCTTTGGAAAGAAGCCTGCACGTTGTGCCTTTCTGCTGTAGGGCAATGTAGCACACCCAGAGCAGAAGTTCTGCTTCAGCCATATGAGGCCTGCAAAGAAACTGGGTTTCACAGGCCTTTGTAAGAGATGTACCCGGTAGGCTGTAAGAGCACTGTGCAGAGAGATTTGTTTCTTAGCTTCCCAAAGAGCTGGAAGCAAGATGCTCTGGGGACCAACTCGCCCTTTGGAAAGAAGCCTGCACGTTGTGCCTTTCTGCTCTAGGGCAATGTAGCACACCCAGAGCAGAAGATCTGCTTCAGCCATATCAGGCCTTCAAAGAAACTGCGTTTCACAGGCCTTTGTAAGAGATGTTCCCGGTAGGCTGTAAGATCACTGTGCAGAGCGAGTTGTTTCTTAGCTTCCCAAAGAGCTGGAAGCAAGATGCTGTGGGGCCCAACTCGCCCTTTGGAAAGAAGCCTGCACGTTGTGCCTTTCAGCTCTAGTGCAAAGTAGCACAGCCATAGCAGAAGTCCTACTTCAGCCAGATCAGGCCAGCAAAGAAACTGCGTTTCACAGGCCTTTGGAAGAGATGTTCCCACTAGGCTGTAAGAGCACTGTGCAGAGCGAGTTGTTTCTTAGCTTCCCAAAGAGCTGGAAGCAAGATGCTGTGGGGCCCAACTCGCCCTTTGGAAAGAAGCCTGCACGTTGTGCCTTTCAGCTCTAGGGCAAAGTAGCACACCCAGAGCAGAAGTCCTACTTCAGCCAGATCAGGCCTGCAAAGAAACTGCGTTTCAGAGGCCTTTAGAAGAGATGTACCCGGTAGGCTCTAAAAGCACTGTGCAGAGCGAGGTGTTTCTTAGCTTCCCAAAGAGCTGGAAGCAAGATGCTCTGGGGCCCAACTCGGCCTTTGGAAAGAAGCCTGCACGTTGTGACTTTCAGCTATAGGGCAAAGTAGCACACCCAGAGCAGAAGTCCTACTTCAGCCAGATCAGGCCTGCAAAGAAACTGCGTTTCACAGGCCTGTGGAAGACATGTTCCCGGTAGGCTGTAAGAGCACTGTGCAGAGCGAGTTGTTTCTTAGCTTCCCAAAGAGCTGGAAGCAAGATGCTGTGGGGCCCAACTCGCCCTTTGGAAAGAAGCCTTCACGTTGTGCCTTTCAGCTCTAGGGCAAAGTAGCACACCCAGAGCAGAAGTCCTACTTCAGCCAGATCAGGCCTGCAAAGAAACTGCGTTTCACAGGCCTTTGGAAGACATGTTCCCAGTAGGCTGTAAGAGCACTGTGCAGAGCGAGTTGTTTCTTAGCTTCCCAAAGAGCTGGAAGCAAGATGCTGTGGGGCCCAACTCTCCCTTTGGAAAGAAGCCTGCACGTTGTGCCTTTCAGCTCTAGGGCAAAGTAGCACACCCAGAGCAGAAGTCCTACTTCAGCCAGATCAGGCCTGCAAAGAAACTGCGTTTCAGAGGCCTTTGGAAGACACGTTCCCGGTAGGCTGTAAGAGCACTGTGCAGAGCGAGTTGTTTCTTAGCTTCCCAAAGAGCTGGAAGCAAGATGCTGTGGGGCCCAACTCGCCCTTTGGAAAGAAGCCTGCACGTTGTGCCTTTCAGCTCTAGGGCAAAGTAGCACAGCCATAGCAGAAGTCCTACTTCAGCCAGATCAGGCCAGCAAAGAAACTGCGTTTCACAGGCCTTTGGAAGAGATGTTCCCACTAGGCTGTAAGAGCACTGTGCAGATCGAGTTGTTTCTTAGCTTCCCAAAGAGGTGGAAGCAAGATGCTGTGGGGCCCAACTCGCCCTTTGGAAAGAAGCCTGCACGTTGTGCCTTTCAGCTCTAGGGCAAAGTAGCACACCCAGAGCAGAAGTCCTACTTCAGCCAGATCAGGCCTGCAAAGAAACTGCGTTTCAGAGGCCTTTGGAAGAGATGTTCCCGGTAGGCTGTAAGAGCACTGTGCAGAGCGAGTTGTTTCTTAGCTTCCCAAAGAGCTGGAAGCAAGATGCTGTGGGGCCCAACTCGCCCTTTGGAAAGAAGCCTGCACGTTGTGCCTTTCAGCTCTAGGGCAAAGTAGCACACCCAGAGCAGAAGTCCTACTTCAGCCAGATCAGGCCTGCAAAGAAACTGCGTTTCACAGGCCTTTGTAAGAGATGTTCCCGGTAGGCTGTAAGAGCACTGTGCAGAGCGAGTTGTTTCTTAGCTTCCCAAAGAGCTGGAAGCAAGATGCTCTGGGGCCCAACTCGCCCTTTGGAAAGAAGCCTGCACGTTGTGCCTTTCAGCTCTAGGGCAATGTAGAGCACCCAGAGCAGAAGTTCTACTTCAGCCAGATCAGTCCTGCGGAGAAAATGCGTTTCACTGGCCTTTGTAAGTGATGTTCCAGGTAGGCTGTAAGAGCACTTTGCAGAGCGAGTTGTTTCTTAGCTTCCCAAAGAGCTGGAAGCAAGATGCTCTGGGGCCCAACTCGCACTTTGGGCAGAAGCCTGCACGTTGTGCCTTTCGGATCTAGGGCAATGTAGCACACCCAGAGCAGAAGTTCTGAATCAGCCAGATCAGGCCTGAAAAGAAACTGCGTTTCACAGGCCTTTGTAAGAGATTTTCCCGGTAGGCTGTAAGAGCACTGTGCAGAGCGAGTTGTTTCTTAGCTTCCCAAAGAGCTGGAAGCAAGATGCTGTGGGGCCCAACTCGACCTTTGGAAAGAAGCCTGCACGTTGTGCCTTTCTGCTCTAGGGCAATGTAGCACACCCAGAGCAGAAGTTCTGCTTCAGCCAGATCAGGCCTGCGAAGAAACTGCATTTCACAGGCCTTTGTAAGAGATGTACCCGGTAGGCTGTAAGAGCACTGTGCAGAGCGAGTTGTTTTTTAGCTTTCCAAAGAGCTGGAAGCAAGATGCTCTGGGGCCCAACTCGCCTTTTGGAAAGAAGCCTGCACGTTGTGCCTTTCAGCTCTAGGGCAATGTAGCACACCCAAAGCAGAAGTTCTGATTCAGCTAGATCAGGCCTGTAAAGAAACTGCGTTTCACAGGCCTTTGTAAGAGATGTTCCCGGTAGGCTGTGAGAGCACTGTGCAGAGCGAGTTGTTTCTTAGCTTTCCAAAGAGCTGGAAGCAAGATGCTCTGGGGCCCAACTCGCCCTTTGGAAAGAAGCCTGCACGTTGTGCCTTTCAGTTCTAGGGCAATGTAGCACACCCAGAGCAGAAGTTCTGCTTCACCCAGATCAGGCCTGCAGAGAAACTGCGTTTCACAGGCCTTTGTAAGAGATGTTCCCGGTAGGCTGTAAGAGCACTGTGCAGAGCGAGTTGTTTCTTAGCTTCCCAAAGAGCTGGAAGCATGATGCTCTGGGGCCCAACTCGCCCTTTGGAAAGAAGCCTGCACGTTGTGCCTTTCTGCTCTAGGGAAATGTAGCACACCCAGAGCCGAAGTTCTGAATCAGCCAGATCAGGCCTGAAAAGAAACTGCGTTTCACAGGCCTTTGGAAGAGATGTTCCCGGTAGGCTGTAAGAGCACTGTGCAGAGCGAGTTGTTTCTTAGCTTCCCAAAGAGCTGGAAGCAAGATGCTCAGGGGCCCAACTCGCCCTTTGGAAAGAAGCCTGCACGTTGTGCCTTTCAGCTCTAGGGCAATGTAGCACACCCAGAGCAGAAGTTCTGCTTCATCCATATGAGGCCTGCAAAGAAACTGGGTTTCACAGGCCCTTGTAAGAGATGTACCCGGTAGGCTCTAAGAGCACTGTGCAGAGCGAGGTGTTTCTTAGCTTCCCAAAGAGCTGGAAGCAAGATGCTGTGGGGCCCAACTCGACCTTTGGAAAGAAGCCTGCACGTTGTGCCTTTCTGCTGTAGGGCAATGTAGCACACCCAGAGCAGAAGTTCTGCTTCAGCCATATCAGGCCTTCAAAGAAACTGAGTTTCACAGGCCTTTGTAAGAGATGTTCCCGGTAGGCTGTAAGAGCACTGTGCAGAGCGAGTTGTTTCTTAGCTTCCCAAAGAGCTGGAAGCAAGATGCTCTGGGGACCAACTCGCCCTTTGAAAAGAAGCCTGCACGTTGTGACTTTCAGCTCTAGGGCATTGTAGAACAACAGAGCAGAAGATCTGCTTCAGCCAGATCAGGCCTGCAAAGAAAGTGCGTTTCACAGGCCTTTGTAACAGATGTTCCCGGTAGGCTGTAAGAGCACTGTGCAGAGCGAGTTGTTTCTTAGCTTCCCAAAGAGCTGGAAGCAAGATGCTGTGGGGCCCAACTCGCCCTTTGGAAAGAAGCCTGCACGTTGTGCCTTTCAGCTCTAGGGCAAAGTAGCACAGCCATAGCAGAAGTCCTACTTCAGCCAGATCAGGCCAGCAAAGAAACTGCGTTTCACAGGCCTTTGGAAGAGATGTTCCCACTAGGCTGTAAGAGCACTGTGCAGAGCGAGTTGTTTCTTAGCTTCCCAAAGAGCTGGAAGCAAGATGCTGTGGGGCCCAACTCGCCCTTTGGAAAGAAGCCTGCACGTTGTGCCTTTCAGCTCTAGGGCAAAGTAGCACACCCAGAGCAGAAGTCCTACTTCAGCCAGATCAGGCCTGCAAAGAAACTGCGTTTCAGAGGCCTTTAGAAGAGATGTACCCGGTAGGCTCTAAAAGCACTGTGCAGAGCGAGGTGTTTCTTAGCTTCCCAAAGAGCTGGAAGCAAGATGCTCTGGGGCCCAACTCGGCCTTTGGAAAGAAGCCTGCACGTTGTGACTTTCAGCTATAGGGCAAAGTAGCACACCCAGAGCAGAAGTCCTACTTCAGCCAGATCAGGCCTGCAAAGAAACTGCGTTTCACAGGCCTGTGGAAGACATGTTCCCGGTAGGCTGTAAGAGCACTGTGCAGAGCGAGTTGTTTCTTAGCTTCCCAAAGAGCTGGAAGCAAGATGCTGTGGGGCCCAACTCGCCCTTTGGAAAGAAGCCTTCACGTTGTGCCTTTCAGCTCTAGGGCAAAGTAGCACACCCAGAGCAGAAGTCCTACTTCAGCCAGATCAGGCCTGCAAAGAAACTGCGTTTCACAGGCCTTTGGAAGACATGTTCCCAGTAGGCTGTAAGAGCACTGTGCAGAGCGAGTTGTTTCTTAGCTTCCCAAAGAGCTGGAAGCAAGATGCTGTGGGGCCCAACTCTCCCTTTGGAAAGAAGCCTGCACGTTGTGCCTTTCAGCTCTAGGGCAAAGTAGCACACCCAGAGCAGAAGTCCTACTTCAGCCAGATCAGGCCTGCAAAGAAACTGCGTTTCAGAGGCCTTTGGAAGACATGTTCCCGGTAGGCTGTAAGAGCACTGTGCAGAGCGAGTTGTTTCTTAGCTTCCCAAAGAGCTGGAAGCAAGATGCTGTGGGGCCCAACTCGCCCTTTGGAAAGAAGCCTGCACGTTGTGCCTTTCAGCTCTAGGGCAAAGTAGCACAGCCATAGCAGAAGTCCTACTTCAGCCAGATCAGGCCAGCAAAGAAACTGCGTTTCACAGGCCTTTGGAAGAGATGTTCCCACTAGGCTGTAAGAGCACTGTGCAGATCGAGTTGTTTCTTAGCTTCCCAAAGAGGTGGAAGCAAGATGCTGTGGGGCCCAACTCGCCCTTTGGAAAGAAGCCTGCACGTTGTGCCTTTCAGCTCTAGGGCAAAGTAGCACACCCAGAGCAGAAGTCCTACTTCAGCCAGATCAGGCCTGCAAAGAAACTGCGTTTCAGAGGCCTTTGGAAGAGATGTTCCCGGTAGGCTGTAAGAGCACTGTGCAGAGCGAGTTGTTTCTTAGCTTCCCAAAGAGCTGGAAGCAAGATGCTGTGGGGCCCAACTCGCCCTTTGGAAAGAAGCCTGCACGTTGTGCCTTTCAGCTCTAGGGCAAAGTAGCACACCCAGAGCAGAAGTCCTACTTCAGCCAGATCAGGCCTGCAAAGAAACTGCGTTTCACAGGCCTTTGTAAGAGATGTTCCCGGTAGGCTGTAAGAGCACTGTGCAGAGCGAGTTGTTTCTTAGCTTCCCAAAGAGCTGGAAGCAAGATGCTCTGGGGCCCAACTCGCCCTTTGGAAAGAAGCCTGCACGTTGTGCCTTTCAGCTCTAGGGCAATGTAGAGCACCCAGAGCAGAAGTTCTACTTCAGCCAGATCAGTCCTGCGGAGAAAATGCGTTTCACTGGCCTTTGTAAGTGATGTTCCCGGTAGGCTGTAAGAGCACTTTGCAGAGCGAGTTGTTTCTTAGCTTCCCAAAGAGCTGGAAGCAAGATGCTCTGGGGCCCAACTCGCACTTTGGGCAGAAGCCTGCACGTTGTGCCTTTCTGATCTAGGGCAATGTAGCACACCCAGAGCAGAAGTTCTGAATCAGCCAGATCAGGCCTGAAAAGAAACTGCGTTTCACAGGCCTTTGTAAGAGATGTTCCCGGTAGGCTGTAAGAGCACTGTGCAGAGCGAGTTGTTTCTTAGCTTCCCAAAGAGCTGGAAGCAAGATGCTGTGGGGCCCAACTCGACCTTTGGAAAGAAGCCTGCACGTTGTGCCTTTCTGCTCTAGGGCAATGTAGCACACCCAGAGCAGAAGTTCTGCTTCAGCCAGATCAGGCCTGCGAAGAAACTGCATTTCACAGGCCTTTGTAAGAGATGTACCCGGTAGGCTGTAAGAGCACTGTGCAGAGCGAGTTGTTTTTTAGCTTTCCAAAGAGCTGGAAGCAAGATGCTCTGGGGCCCAACTCGCCTTTTGGAAAGAAGCCTGCACGTTGTGCCTTTCAGCTCTAGGGCAATGTAGCACACCCAAAGCAGAAGTTCTGATTCAGCCAGATCAGGCCTGTAAAGAAACTGCGTTTCACAGGCCTTTGTAAGAGATGTTCCCGGTAGGCTGTGAGAGCACTGTGCAGAGCGAGTTGTTTCTTAGCTTTCCAAAGAGCTGGAAGCAAGATGCTCTGGGGCCCAACTCGCCCTTTGGAAAGAAGCCTGCACGTTGTGCCTTTCAGTTCTAGGGCAATGTAGCACACCCAGAGCAGAAGTTCTGCTTCACCCAGATCAGGCCTGCAGAGAAACTGCGTTTCACAGGCCTTTGTAAGAGATGTTCCCGGTAGGCTGTAAGAGCACTGTGCAGAGCGAGTTGTTTCTTAGCTTCCCAAAGAGCTGGAAGCATGATGCTCTGGGGCCCAACTCGCCCTTTGGAAAGAAGCCTGCACGTTGTGCCTTTCTGCTCTAGGGAAATGTAGCACACCCAGAGCCGAAGTTCTGAATCAGCCAGATCAGGCCTGAAAAGAAACTGCGTTTCACAGGCCTTTGGAAGAGATGTTCCCGGTAGGCTGTAAGAGCACTGTGCAGAGCGAGTTGTTTCTTAGCTTCCCAAAGAGCTGGAAGCAAGATGCTCAGGGGCCCAACTCGCCCTTTGGAAAGAAGCCTGCACGTTGTGCCTTTCAGCTCTAGGGCAATGTAGCACACCCAGAGCAGAAGTTCTGCTTCATCCATATGAGGCCTGCAAAGAAACTGGGTTTCACAGGCCCTTGTAAGAGATGTACCCGGTAGGCTCTAAGAGCACTGTGCAGAGCGAGGTGTTTCTTAGCTTCACAAAGAGCTGGAAGCAAGATGCTGTGGGGCCCAACTCGACCTTTGGAAAGAAGCCTGCACGTTGTGCCTTTCTGCTGTAGGGCAATGTAGCACACCCAGAGCAGAAGTTCTGCTTCAGCCATATCAGGCCTGCAAAGAAACTGCGTTTCACAGGCCTTTGTAAGAGATGTTCCGGGTAGGCTGTAAGAGCACTGTGCAGAGCGAGTTGTTTCTTAGCTTCCCAAAGAGCTGGAAGCAAGATTCTCTGGGGCCCAACTCGCCCTTTGGAAAGAAGCCTGCACGTTTTGCCTTTCAGCTCTAGGGCAATGTAGCACACCCAGAGCAGAAGTTCTGCTTCAGCCATATCAGGCCTGCAAAGAAACTGCGTTTCACAGGCCTTTGTAAGAGATGTTCCCGGTAGGCTGTAAGAGCACTGTGCAGAGTGAATTGTTTCTTAGCTTCCCAAAGAGCTGGAAGCAAGATGCTCTGTGGCCCAAGTCGCCCTTTGGAAAGAAGCCTGCACGTTGTGCCTTGCAGCTCTAGGGCAATGTAGCAAACCCAGAGCAGAAGTTCAGCTTCAGCCAGATAAGGCCTGCAAAGGAACTGCGTTTCACAGGCCTTTGTAAGAGATGTTCCCGGTAGGCTGTAAGATCACTGTGCAGAGCGAGTTGTTTCTTAGCTTCCCAAAGAGCTGGAAGCAAGATGCTCTGGGGCCCAACTCGCCCTTTGGAAAGAAGCCTGCACGTTGTGCCTTTCAGCTCTAGGGCAATGTAGCACACCCAGAGCAGAAGTTCTGCTTCAGCCAGATCAGGCCTGCAGAGAAACTGCGTTTCACAGGCCTTTGTAAGAGATGTTCCCGGTAGGCTGTAAGAGCACTGTGCAGAGCGAGTTGTTTCTTAGCTTCCCAAAGAGCTGGAAGCATGATGCTCTGGGGCCCAACTCGCCCTTTGGAAAGAAGCCTGCACGTTGTGCCTTTCTGCTCTAGGGAAGTGTAGCACACCCAGAGCAGAAGTTCTGCTTCACCCAGATGAGGCCTGCAAAGAAACTGCGTTTCACAGGCCTTTGTAAGAGATGTTCCCGGTAGGCTGTAAGAGCACTGTGCAGAGCGAGTTGTTTCTTAGCTTCCCAAAGAGCTGGAAGCAAGATGCTGTGGGGCGCAACTCGACCTTTGGAAAGAAGCCTGCACGTTGTGCCTTTCTGCTCTAGGGCAATGTAGCACACCCAGAGCAGAAGTTCTGCTTCAGCCAGATCAGGCCTGCGAAGAAACTGCATTTCACAGGCCTTTGTAAGAGATGTACGCGGTAGGCTGTAAGAGCACTGTGCAGAGCGAGTTGTTTTTTAGCTTTCCAAAGAGCTGGAAGCAAGATGCTCTGGGGCCCAACTCGCCTTTTGGAAAGAAGCCTGCACGTTGTGCCTTTCAGCTCTAGGGCAATGTAGCACACCCAGAGCAGAAGTTCTGATTCAGCCAGATCAGGCCTGTAAAGAAACTGCGTTTCACAGGCCTTTGTAAGAGATGTTCCCGGTAGGCTGTGAGAGCACTGTGCAGAGCGAGTTGTTTCTTAGCTTTCCAAAGAGCTGGAAGCAAGATGCTCTGGGGCCCAACTCGCCCTTTGGAAAGAAGCCTGCACGTTGTGCCTTTCAGCTCTAGGGCAATGTAGCACACCCAGAGCAGAAGTTCTGCTTCAGCCAGATCAGGCCTGCAGAGAAACTGCGTTTCACAGGCCTTTGTAAGAGATGTTCCCGGTAGGCTGTAAGAGCACTGTGCAGAGCGAGTTGTTTCTTAGCTTCCCAAAGAGCTGGAAGCATGATGCTCTGGGGCCCAACTCGCCCTTTGGAAAGAAGCCTGCACGTTGTGCCTTTCTGCTCTAGGGAAATGTAGCACACCCAGAGCAGAAGTTCTGAATCAGCCAGATCAGGCCTGAAAAGAAACTGCGTTTCACAGGCCTTTGTAAGAGATGTTCCCGGTAGGCTGTAAGAGCACTGTGCAGAGCGAGTTGTTTCTTAGCTTCCCAAAGAGCTGGAAGCAAGATGCTCAGGGGCCCAACTCGCCCTTTGGAAAGAAGCCTGCACGTTGTGCCTTTCAGCTCTAGGGCAATGTAGCACACCCAGAGCAGAAGTTCTGCTTCATCCATATGAGGCCTGCAAAGAAACTGGGTTTCACAGGGCTTGTAAGAGATGTACCCGGTAGGCTCTAAGAGCACTGTGCAGAGCGAGGTGTTTCTTAGCTTCCCAAAGAGCTGGAAGCAAGATGCTGTGGGGCCAAAATCGACCTTTGGAAAGAAGCCTGCACGTTGTGCCTTTCTGCTCTAGGGCAATGTAGCACACCCAGAGCAGAAGTTCTGCTTCAGCCAGATCAGGCCTGCAAAGAAACTGGGTTTCACAGGCCTTTGTAAGAGATGTACCCGGTAGGCTGAAAGAGCACTGTGCAGAGCGATTTGTTTCTTAGCTTCCCAAAGAGCTGGAAGCAAGATGCTCTGGGGCCCAACTCGCCCTTTGGAAAGAAGCCTGCACATTTTGCCTTTCAGCTCTAGGGCAATGTAGCACACCCAGAGCAGAAGTTCTGCTGCAGCCATATCAGGCCTGCAAAGAAACTGCATTACACAGGCCTTTGTAAGAGATGTTCCCGGTAGGCTGTAAGAGCACTGTGCAGAGCGAGTTGTTTCTTAGCTTCCCAAAAGCTGGAAGCAAGATGCTCTGGGGCCCAACTCGCCCTTTGGAAAGAAGCCTGCACGTTGTGCCTTAGAGCTCTAGGGCAATGTAGCACACCCAGAGCAGAAGTTCTGATTCAGCCAGATGAGGCCTGCAAAGAAACTGCGTTTCACAGGCCTTTGTAAGAGATGTTCCCGGTAGGCTGTAAGAGCACTGTGCAGAGCGAGTTGTTTCTTAGCTTCCCAAAGAGCTGGAAGCAAGATGCTCTGGGGACCAACTCGCCCTTTGGAAAGAAGCCTGCACGTTGTGACTTTCAGCTCTAGGGCATTGTAGAACAACAGAGCAGAAGATCTGCTTCAGCCAGATCAGGCCTGCAAAGAAACTGCGTTTCACAGGCCTTTGTAAGAGATGTTCCCGGTAGGCTGTAAGAGCACTGTGCAGAGCGAGTTGTTTCTTAGCTTCCCAAAGAGCTGGAAGCAAGATGCTCTGGGGACCAACTCGCCCTTTGGAAAGAAGCCTGCACGTTGTGCCTTTCAGCTCTAGGGCAATGTAGCACACCCAGAGCAGAAGTTCTGCTTCACCCAGATCAGGCCTGCAGAGAAACTGCGTTACACAGGCCTCTGTAAGAGATGCTCCCGGTAGGCTGTAAGAGCACTGTGCAGAGCGAGTTGTTTCTTAGCTTCCCAAAGAGCTGGAAGCAAGATGCTCTGGGGCCCAACTCGCCCTTTGGAAAGAAGCCTGCACGTTGTGCCTTTCAGCTTTAGGGCAATGTAGCACACCCAGAGCAGTAGTTCTGATGCAGCCAGATGAGGCCTGCAAAGAAACTGCGTTTCACAGGCCTTTGTAAGAGATGTTCCCGGGAGGCTGTGAGAGCACTGTGCAGAGCGAGTTGTTTCTTAGCTTCCCAAAAAGCTGGAAGCAAGATGCTCTGGGGCCCAACTCGCCCTTTGGAAAGAAGCCTGCACGTTTTGCCTTTCAGCTCTAGGGCAATGTAGAACACCCAGAGCAGAAGTCCTACTTCAGCCAGATCAGTCCTGCAAAGAAACTGCGTTTCACAGGCCTTTGGAAGAGATGTTCCCGGTATGCTGTGAGAGCACTGTGCAGAGCGAGTTGTTTCTTTGCTTTCCAAAGAGCTGGAAGCAAGATGCTCTGGGGCCCAACTCGCCTTTTGGAAAGAAGCCTGCACGTTGTGCCTTTCAGCTCTAGGGCAATGTAGCACACCCAGAGCATAAGTTCTGGTTCAGCCAGATCAGGCCTGCAAAGAAACTGCGTTTCACAGGCCTTTGTAAGAGATGTTCCCGGTAGGCTGTAAGAGCACTGTGCAGAGCGAGTTGTTTCTTAGCTTTCCAAAGAGGTGGAAGCAAGATGCTCTGGGGCCCAACTCGCCCTTGGGAAAGAAGCCTGCACGTTGTGCCTTTCTGCTCTAGGGAAATGTAGCACACCCAGAGCAGAGGTTCTGCTTCAGCCAGATGAGGCCTGCAAAGAAACTGCGTTTCACAGGCCTTTGTAAGGGATGTACCCGGTAGGCTGTAAGAGCACTGTGCAGAGCGAGTTGTTTCTTAGCTTCCCAAAGAGCTGGAAGCAAGATGCTCTGGGGCCCAACTCGCCCTTTGGAAAGATGCCTGCACGTTGTGCCTTTCAGCTCTAGGGCAATGTAGCACACCCAGATCAGAAGTTCTACTTCAGCCAGATCAGTCCTGCAGAGAAAATGCGTTTCACAGGCGTTTGTAAGTGATGTTCCCGGTAGGCTGTAAGAGCACTTTGCAGAGCGAGTTGTTTCTTAGCTTCCCAAAGAGCTAGAAGCAAGATGCTCTGGGGCCCAACTCGCACTTTGGAAAGAAGCCTGCACGTTGTGCCTTTCTGATCTAGGGCAATGTAGCACACCCAGAGCAGAAGATCTGAATCAGCCAGATCAGGCCTGAAAAGAAACTTCGTTTCACAGGCCTTTGTAAGAGATGTTCCCGGTAGGCTGTAAGAGCACTGTGCAGAGCGAGTTGTTTCTTAGCTTCCCAAAGAGCTGGAAGCAAGATGCTCTGGGGCCCAACTCGCCCTTTGGAAAGAAGCCTGCACGTTGTGCCTCTCAGCTCTAGGGCAATGTAGCACACCCAGAGCAGAAGTTCTGCTTCATCCATATGAGGCCTGCAAAGAAACTGGGTTTCACAGGCCTTTGTAAGAGATGTACCCGGTAGGCTCTAAGAGCACTGTGCAGAGCGAGGTGTTTCTTAGCTTCCCAAAGAGCTGGAAGCAAGATGCTGTGGGGCCCAACTCGACCTTTGGAAAGAAGCCTGCACGTTGTGCCTTTCTGCTCTAGGGCAATGTAGCACACCCAGAGCAGAAGTTCTGCTTCAGCCAGATCAGGCCTGCAAAGAAACTGCGTTTCACAGGCCTTTTTAAGAGATGTACCCGGTAGGCTGTAAGAGCACTGTGCAGAGCGAGTTGTTTTTTAGCTTTCCAAAGAGCTGGAAGCAAGATGCTCTGGGGCCCAAATCGCCTTTTGGAAAGAAGCCTGCACGTTGTGCCTTTCAGCTCTAGGGCAATGTAGCACACCCAGAGCAGAAGTTCTGCTTCAGCCAGATCAGGCCTGCAGAGAAACTGCGTTTCACAGGCCTTTGTAAGAGATGTTCCCGGTAGGCTGTAAGAGCACTGTGCAGAGCGAGTTGTTTCTTAGCTTCCCAAAGAGCTGGAAGCATGATGCTCTGGGGCCCAACTCGCCCTTTGGAAAGAAGCCTGCACGTTGTGCCTTTCTGCTCTAGGGAAATGTAGCACACCCAGAGCAGAAGTTCTGCTTCAGCCAGATGAGGCCTGCAAAGAAACTGCGTTTCACAGGCCTTTGTAAGAGATGTTCCCGGTAGGCTGTAAGAGCACTGTGCAGAGCGAGTTGTTTCTTAGCTTCCCAAAGAGCTGGAAGCAAGATGCTGTGGGGCCCAACTCGACCTTTGGAAAGAAGCCTGCACGTTGTGCCTTTCTGCTCTAGGGCAATGTAGCACACCCAGAGCAGAAGTTCTGCTTCAGCCAGATAAGGCCTGCGAAGAAACTGCATTTCACAGGCCTTTGTAAGAGATGTACCCGGTAGGCTGTAAGAGCACTGTGCAGAGAGAGTTGTTTTTTAGCTTTCCAAAGAGCTGGAAGCAAGATGCTCTGGGGCCCAACTCGCCTTTTGGAAAGAAGCCTGCACGTTGTGCCTTTCAGCTCTAGGGCAATGTAGCACACCCAGAGCAGAAGTTCTGATTCAGCCAGATCAGGCCTGTAAAGAAACTGCGTTTCACAGGCCTTTGTAAGAGATGTTCCCGGTAGGCTGTGAGAGCACTGTGCAGAGCGAGTTGTTTCTTAGCTTTCCAAAGAGCTGGAAGCAAGATGCTCAGGGGCCCAACTCGCCCTTTGGAAAGAAGCCTGCACGTTGTGCCTTTCAGCTCTAGGGCAATGTAGCACACCCAGAGCAGAAGTTCTGCTTCAGCCAGATCAGGCCTGCAGAGAAACTGCGTTTCACAGGCCTTTGTAAGAGATGTTCCCGGTAGGCTGTAAGAGCACTGTGCAGAGCGAGTTGTTTCTTAGCTTCCCAAAGAGCTGGAAGCATGATGCTCTGGGGCCCAACTCGCCCTTTGGAAAGAAGCCTGCACGTTGTGCCTTTCTGCTCTAGGGAAATGTAGCACACCCAGAGCAGAAGTTCTGAATCAGCCAGATCAGGCCTGAAAAGAAACTGCGTTTCACAGGCCTTTGTAAGAGATGTTCCCGGTAGGCTGTAAGAGCACTGTGCAGAGCGAGTTGTTTCTTAGCTTCCCAAAGAGCTGGAAGCAAGATGCTCAGGGGCCCAACTCGCCCTTTGGAAAGAAGCCTGCACGTTGTGCCTTTCAGCTCTAGGGCAATGTAGCACACCCAGAGCAGAAGTTCTGCTTCATCCATATGAGGCCTGCAAAGAAACTGGGTTTCACAGGGCTTGTAAGAGATGTACCCGGTAGGCTCTAAGAGCACTGTGCAGAGCGAGGTGTTTCTTAGCTTCCCAAAGAGCTGGAAGCAAGATGCTGTGGGGCCCAACTCGACCTTTGGAAAGAAGCCTGCACGTTGTGCCTTTCTGCTCTAGGGCAATGTAGCACACCCAGAGCAGAAGTTCTGCTTCAGCCAGATCAGGCCTGCAAAGAAACTGGGTTTCACAGGCCTTTGTAAGAGATGTACC